>NC_139530.1:8907246-9195408 GCF_947247035.1 Vipera ursinii | reverse complement strand
CAACTCATGGTTTTTTGGTCTTCGGGGAGGATGGGGAACATGAATATGTGATTGTTTTTCGACTTTGAGCTCTTTCTGCAATGGGCACTTTTCATACTATAAGCAGTTTTTCCTAACAAATGCAAGATATAACATGGGCTATCTCCGCAAGGAAACATCAGATCTGCACAACTCATGGTTTTTTGGTCTTCGGGGAGGAGGGGGAACATGAATATGTGTTTGTTTTTCGAATTTGAGATCTTTCTGCAATGGGCACTTTTCATACTATAAGCAGTTTTTCCTAACAAATGCAAGATTTAACATTGGCTATCTCCGCAAGGAAACATCAGATCTGCTCAACCCATGGTTTTTTGGTCTTCGGGGAGGATGGGGAACATGAATATGTGTTTCTTTTTCGAATTTGAGCTCTTTCTGCAATGGGCACTTTTCATACTATAAGCAGTTTTTCCTAACAAATGCAAGATATAACATGGGCTATCTCCGCAAGGAAACATGAGATCTGCAAAAGTTATGGTTTTTTGTTCTTCGGGGAGGATGGGGAACATGAATATGTGTTTGTTTTTCGAATTTGACCTCTATCTGAAATGAGCACTTTTCATGCTCTAAGCAGTTTTTCCTAACAAATGCAAGATATAACATTGGCTATCTCCGCAAGGAAACATCAGATCTGCACAACTCATGGTTTTTTGGTCTTCGGGGAGGATGGGGAACATGTTTTTGTTTTTCGAATTTGAGATCTTTCTGCAATGGGCACTTTTCATACTATAAGCAGTTTTTCCTAACAAATGCAAGCTATTACATTGGCAATCTCCGCAAGGAAACATCAGATCTGCTCAACTCATGGTTTTTTGGTCTTCGGGGAGGAGGGGGAACATGAATATGTGTTTGTTTTTCGAATTTGAGCTCTTTCTGCAATGGGCACTTTTCATACTATAAGCAGTTTTTCCTAACAAATGCAAGATATAACATGGGCTATCTCCGCAAGGAAACATGAGATCTGCAAACGTTATGGTTTTTTGGTCTTCGGAGAGGATGGGGAACATGAATATGTTTTTGTTTTTCGAATTTGAGCTCTATCTGAAATGAGCACTTTTCATGCTCTAAGCAGTTTTTCCTAACAAATGCAAGATATAACATTGGCTATCTCCGCAAGGAAACATCAGATCTGCACAACTCATGGTTTTTTGGTCTTCGGGGAGGATGGGGAACATGAATATGTGATTGTTTTTCGAATTTGAGATCTTTCTGCAATGGGCACTTTTCATGCTATAAGCAGTTTTTCCTAACACATGCAAGATATAACATTGGCTATCTCCGCAAGGAAACATCAGATCTGCACAACTCATGGTTTTTTGGTCTTCGGGGAGGATGGGGAACATGAATATGTGATTGTTTTTCGAATTTGAGCTCTTTCTGCAATGGGCACTTTTCATACTATAAGCAGTTTTTCCTAACAAATGCATGATATAACATGGGCTATCTACGCAAGGAAACATGTGATCTGCAAACGTTATGGTTTTTTGGTCTTCGGGGAGGATGGGGAACATGAATACGTTTTTGTTTTTCGAATTTGAGCTCTATCTGAAATGAGCACTTTTCATGCTCTAAGCAGTTTTTCCTAACAAACGCAAGATATAACATTGGCTTTCTCCGCAAGGAAACATCAGATCTGCACAACTCATGGTTTTTTGGTCTTCGGGGAGGATGGGGAACATGAATATGTGATTGTTTTTCGAATTTGAGATCTTTCTGCAATGGGCACTTTTCATACTATAAGCAGTTTTTCCTAACAAATGCAAGATATAACATGGGCTATCTCCGCAAGGAAACATGAGATCTGCAAAAGTTATGGTTTTTTGTTCTTCGGGGAGGATGGGGAACATGAATATGTGTTTGTTTTTCGAATTTGACCTCTATCTGAAATGAGCACTTTTCATGCTCTAAGCAGTTTTTCCTAACAAATGCAAGATATAACATTGGCTATCTCCGCAAGGAAACATCAGATCTGCACAACTCATGGTTTTTTGGTCTTTGGGAAGGATGGGGAACATGAATATGTGATTGTTTTTCGAATTTGAGCTATTTCTGCAATGGGCACTTTTCATGCTATAAGCAGTTTTTCCTAACAAATGCAAGATATAACATTGGCTATCTCCGCAAGGAAACATCAGATCTGCACAACTCATGGTTTTTTGGTCTTCGGGGAGGATGGGGAACATGAATATGTGTTTGTTTTTCGAATTTGAGATCTTTCTGCAATGGGCACTTTTCATGCTATAAGCAGTTTTTCCTAACAAATGCAAGATATAACATTGGCTATCTCCGCAAGGAAACATCAGATCTGCACAACTCATGGTTTTTTGGTCTTCGGGGAGGATGGGGAACATGAATATGTGTTTGTTTTTCAAATTTGAGATCTTTCTGCAATGGGCACTTTTCATACTATAAGCAGTTTTTCCTAACAAATGCATGATATAACATGGGCTATCTCCGCAAGGAAACATCAGATCTGCACAACTCATGGTTTTTTGGTCTTCGGGGAGGAGGGGGAACATGAATATGTGTTTGTTTTTCGAATTTGAGATCTTTCTGCAATGGGCACTTTTCATACTATAAGCAGTTTTTCCTAACAAATGCAAGATTTAACATTGGCTATCTCCGCAAGGAAACATCAGATCTGCTCAACCCATGGTTTTTTGGTCTTCGGGGAGGATGGGGAACATGAATATGTGTTTCTTTTTCGAATTTGAGCTCTTTCTGCAATGGGCACTTTTCATACTATAAGCAGTTTTTCCTAACAAATGCAAGATATAACATTGGCTATCTCCGCAAGGAAACATGAGATCTGCAAACGTTATTGTTTTTTGGTCTTCGGGGAGGATGGGGAACATGAATATGTTTTTGTTTTTCGAATTTGAGCTCTATCTGCAATGGGCACTTTTCATACTATAAGCAGTTTTTCCTAACAAATGCAAGATATAACATGGGCTATCTCCGCAAGGAAACATGAGATCTGCAAACGTTATGGTTTTTTGGTCTTCGGGGAGGATGGGGAACATGAATATGTTTTTGTTTTTCGAATTTGAGCTCTATCTGAAATGAGCACTTTTCATGCTCTAAGCAGTTTTTCCTAACAAATGCAAGATATAACATTGGCTATCTCCGCAAGGAAACATCAGATCTGCACAACTCATGGTTTTTTGGTCTTCGGGGAGGATGGGGAACATGAATATGTGATTGTTTTTCGAATTTGAGCTCTTTCTGCAATGGGCACTTTTCATACTATAAGCAGTTTTTCCTAACAAATGCAAGATATAACATGGGCTATCTCCGCAAGGAAACATGAGATCTGCAAAAGTAATGGTTTTTTGTTCTTCGGGGAGGATGGGGAACATGAATATGTGTTTGTTTTTCGAATTTGACCTCTATCTGAAATGAGCACTTTTCATGCTCTAAGCAGTTTTTCCTAACAAATGCAAGATATAACATTGGCTATCTCCGCAAGGAAACATCAGATCTGCACAACTCATGGTTTTTTGGTCTTCGGGGAGGATGGGGAACATGAATATGTGTTTGTTTTTCGAATTTGAGCTCTTTCTGCAATGGGCACTTTTCATGCTATAAGCAGTTTTTCCTAACAAATGCAAGATATAACATTGGCTATCTCCGCAAGGAAACATCAGATCTGCACAACTCATGGTTTTTTGGTCTTCGGGGAGGATGGGGAACATGAATATGTGTTTGTTTTTCGAATTTGAGCTCTTTCTGCAATGGGCACTTTTCATACTATAAGCAGTTTTTCCTAACAAATGAATGATATAACATGGGCTATCTACGCAAGGAAACATGAGATCTGCAAACGTTATGGTTTTTTGGTCTTCGGGGAGGATGGGGAACATGAATATGTTTTTGTTTTTCGAATTTGAGCTCTATCTGAAATGAGCACTTTTCATGCTCTAAGCAGTTTTTCCTAACAAATGCAAGATATAACATTGGCTTTCTCCGCAAGGAAACATCAGATCTGCACAACTCATGGTTTTTTGGTCTTCGGGAAGGATGGGGAACATGAATATGTGATTGTTTTTCGAATTTGAGCTATTTCTGCAATGGGCACTTTTCATGCTATAAGCAGTTTTTCCTAACAAATGCAAGCTATTACATTGGCAATCTCCGCAAGGAAACATCAGATCTGCTCAACTCATGGTTTTTTGGTCTTCGGGGAGGAGGGGGAACATGAATATGTGTTTGTTTTTCGAATTTGAGCTCTTTCTGCAATGGGCACTTTTCATACTATAAGCAGTTTTACCTAACAAATGCATGATATAACATGGGCTATCTCCGCAAGGAAACATCAGATCTGCACAACTCATGGTTTTTTGGTCTTCGGGGAGGAGGGGGAACATGAATATGTGTTTGTTTTTCGAATTTGAGATCTTTCTGCAATGGGCACTTTTCATGCTATAAGCAGTTTTTCCTAACAAATGCAAGATATAACATGGGCTATCTCCGCAAGGAAACATGAGATCTGCAAACGTTATGGTTTTTTGGTCTTCGGGGAGGATGGGGAACATGAATATGTTTTTGTTTTTCGAATTTGAGCTCTATCTGAAATGAGCACTTTTCATGCTCTAAGCAGTTTTTCCTAACAAATGCAAGATATAACATTGGCTATCTCCGCAAGGAAACATCAGATCTGCACAACTCATGGTTTTTTGGTCTTCGGGGAGGATGGGGAACATGAATATGTGATTGTTTTTCGAATTTGAGCTCTTTCTGCAATGGGCACTTTTCATACTATAAGCAGTTTTTCCTAACAAATGCATGATATAACATGGGCTATCTACGCAAGGAAACATGTGATCTGCAAACGTCATGGTTTTTTGGTCTTCGGGGAGGATGGGGAACATGAATACGTTTTTGTTTTTCGAATTTGAGCTCTATCTGAAATGAGCACTTTTCATGCTCTAAGCAGTTTTTCCTAACAAACGCAAGATATAACATTGGCTTTCTCCGCAAGGAAACATCAGATCTGCACAACTCATGGTTTTTTGGTCTTCGGGGAGGATGGGGAACATGAATATGTGATTGTTTTTCGAATTTGAGATCTTTCTGCAATGGGCACTTTTCATACTATAAGCAGTTTTTCCTAACAAATGCAAGATATAACATGGGCTATCTCCGCAAGGAAACATCAGATCTGCACAACTCATGGTTTTTTGTTCTTCGGGGAGGATGGGGAACATGAATATGTGTTTGTTTTTCGAATTTGACCTCTATCTGAAATGAGCACTTTTCATGCTCTAAGCAGTTTTTCCTAACAAATGCAAGATATAACATTGGCTATCTCCGCAAGGAAACATCAGATCTGCACAACTCATGGTTTTTTGGTCTTTGGGAAGGATGGGGAACATGAATATGTGATTGTTTTTCGAATTTGAGCTATTTCTGCAATGGGCACTTTTCATGCTATAAGCAGTTTTTCCTAACAAATGCAAGATATAACATTGGCTATCTCCGCAAGGAAACATCAGATCTGCACAACTCATGGTTTTTTGGTCTTCGGGGAGGATGGGGAACATGAATATGTGTTTGTTTTTCGAATTTGAGATCTTTCTGCAATGGGCACTTTTCATGCTATAAGCAGTTTTTCCTAACAAATGCAAGATATAACATTGGCTATCTCCGCAAGGAAACATCAGATCTGCACAACTCATTGTTTTTTGGTCTTCGGGGAGGATGGGGAACATGAATATGTGTTTGTTTTTCGAATTTGAGATCTTTCTGCAATGGGCACTTTTCATACTATAAGCAGTTTTTCCTAACAAATGCATGATATAACATGGGCTATCTCCGCAAGGAAACATCAGATCTGCACAACTCATGGTTTTTTGGTCTTCGGGGAGGAGGGGGAACATGAATATGTGTTTGTTTTTCGAATTTGAGATCTTTCTGCAATGGGCACTTTTCATACTATAAGCAGTTTTTCCTAACAAATGCAAGATTTAACATTGGCTATCTCCGCAAGGAAACATCAGATCTGCTCAACCCATGGTTTTTTGGTCTTCGGGGAGGATGGGGAACATGAATATGTGATTGTTTTTCGAATTTGAGCTCTTTCTGCAATGGGCACTTTTCATACTATAAGCAGTTTTTCCTAACAAATGCAAGATATAACATGGGCTATCTCCGCAAGGAAACATCAGATCTGCACAACTCATGGTTTTTTGGTCTTCGGGGAGGAGGGGGAACATGAATATGTGTTTGTTTTTCGAATTTGAGATCTTTCTGCAATGGGCACTTTTCATACTATAAGCAGTTTTTCCTAACAAATGCAAGATTTAACATTGGCTATCTCCGCAAGGAAACATCAGATCTGCTCAACCCATGGTTTTTTGGTCTTCGGGGAGGATGGGGAACATGAATATGTGTTTCTTTTTCGAATTTGAGCTCTTTCTGCAATGGGCACTTTTCATACTATAAGCAGTTTTTCCTAACAAATGCAAGATATAACATGGGCTATCTCCGCAAGGAAACATGAGATCTGCAAAAGTTATGGTTTTTTGTTCTTCGGGGAGGATGGGGAACATGAATATGTGTTTGTTTTTCGAATTTGACCTCTATCTGAAATGAGCACTTTTCATGCTCTAAGCAGTTTTTCCTAACAAATGCAAGATATAACATTGGCTATCTCCGCAAGGAAACATCAGATCTGCACAACTCATGGTTTTTTGGTCTTCGGGGAGGATGGGGAACATGAATATGTTTTTGTTTTTCGAATTTGAGATCTTTCTGCAATGGGCACTTTTCATACTATAAGCAGTTTTTCCTAACAAATGCAAGCTATTACATTGGCAATCTCCGCAAGGAAACATCAGATCTGCTCAACTCATGGTTTTTTGGTCTTCGGGGAGGAGGGGGAACATGAATATGTGTTTGTTTTTCGAATTTGAGCTCTTTCTGCAATGGGCACTTTTCATACTATAAGCAGTTTTTCCTAACAAATGCAAGATATAACATGGGCTATCTCCGCAAGGAAACATGAGATCTGCAAACGTTATGGTTTTTTGGTCTTCGGAGAGGATGGGGAACATGAATATGTTTTTGTTTTTCGAATTTGAGCTCTATCTGAAATGAGCACTTTTCATGCTCTAAGCAGTTTTTCCTAACAAATGCAAGATATAACATTGGCTATCTCCGCAAGGAAACATCAGATCTGCACAACTCATGGTTTTTTGGTCTTCGGGGAGGATGGGGAACATGAATATGTGATTGTTTTTCGAATTTGAGATCTTTCTGCAATGGGCACTTTTCATGCTATAAGCAGTTTTTCCTAACACATGCAAGATATAACATTGGCTATCTCCGCAAGGAAACATCAGATCTGCACAACTCATGGTTTTTTGGTCTTCGGGGAGGATGGGGAACATGAATATGTGATTGTTTTTCGAATTTGAGCTCTTTCTGCAATGGGCACTTTTCATACTATAAGCAGTTTTTCCTAACAAATGCATGATATAACATGGGCTATCTACGCAAGGAAACATGTGATCTGCAAACGTTATGGTTTTTTGGTCTTCGGGGAGGATGGGGAACATGAATACGTTTTTGTTTTTCGAATTTGAGCTCTATCTGAAATGAGCACTTTTCATGCTCTAAGCAGTTTTTCCTAACAAACGCAAGATATAACATTGGCTTTCTCCGCAAGGAAACATCAGATCTGCACAACTCATGGTTTTTTGGTCTTCGGGGAGGATGGGGAACATGAATATGTGATTGTTTTTCGAATTTGAGATCTTTCTGCAATGGGCACTTTTCATACTATAAGCAGTTTTTCCTAACAAATGCAAGATATAACATGGGCTATCTCCGCAAGGAAACATGAGATCTGCAAAAGTTATGGTTTTTTGTTCTTCGGGGAGGATGGGGAACATGAATATGTGTTTGTTTTTCGAATTTGACCTCTATCTGAAATGAGCACTTTTCATGCTCTAAGCAGTTTTTCCTAACAAATGCAAGATATAACATTGGCTATCTCCGCAAGGAAACATCAGATCTGCACAACTCATGGTTTTTTGGTCTTTGGGAAGGATGGGGAACATGAATATGTGATTGTTTTTCGAATTTGAGCTATTTCTGCAATGGGCACTTTTCATGCTATAAGCAGTTTTTCCTAACAAATGCAAGATATAACATTGGCTATCTCCGCAAGGAAACATCAGATCTGCACAACTCATGGTTTTTTGGTCTTCGGGGAGGATGGGGAACATGAATATGTGTTTGTTTTTCGAATTTGAGATCTTTCTGCAATGGGCACTTTTCATGCTATAAGCAGTTTTTCCTAACAAATGCAAGATATAACATTGGCTATCTCCGCAAGGAAACATCAGATCTGCACAACTCATTGTTTTTTGGTCTTCGGGGAGGATGGGGAACATGAATATGTGTTTGTTTTTCGAATTTGAGATCTTTCTGCAATGGGCACTTTTCATACTATAAGCAGTTTTTCCTAACAAATGCATGATATAACATGGGCTATCTCCGCAAGGAAACATCAGATCTGCACAACTCATGGTTTTTTGGTCTTCGGGGAGGAGGGGGAACATGAATATGTGTTTGTTTTTCGAATTTGAGATCTTTCTGCAATGGGCACTTTTCATACTATAAGCAGTTTTTCCTAACAAATGCAAGATTTAACATTGGCTATCTCCGCAAGGAAACATCAGATCTGCTCAACCCATGGTTTTTTGGTCTTCGGGGAGGATGGGGAACATGAATATGTGTTTCTTTTTCGAATTTGAGCTCTTTCTGCAATGGGCACTTTTCATACTATAAGCAGTTTTTCCTAACAAATGCAAGATATAACATTGGCTATCTCCGCAAGGAAACATGAGATCTGCAAACGTTATTGTTTTTTGGTCTTCGGGGAGGATGGGGAACATGAATATGTTTTTGTTTTTCGAATTTGAGCTCTATCTGCAATGGGCACTTTTCATACTATAAGCAGTTTTTCCTAACAAATGCAAGATATAACATGGGCTATCTCCGCAAGGAAACATGAGATCTGCAAACGTTATGGTTTTTTGGTCTTCGGGGAGGATGGGGAACATGAATATGTTTTTGTTTTTCGAATTTGAGCTCTATCTGAAATGAGCACTTTTCATGCTCTAAGCAGTTTTTCCTAACAAATGCAAGATATAACATTGGCTATCTCCGCAAGGAAACATCAGATCTGCACAACTCATGGTTTTTTGGTCTTCGGGAAGGATGGGGAACATGAATATGTGATTGTTTTTCGAATTTGAGCTATTTCTGCAATGGGCACTTTTCATGCTATAAGCAGTTTTTCCTAACAAATGCAAGCTATTACATGGGCAATCTCCGCAAGGAAACATCAGATCTGCTCAACTCATGGTTTTTTGGTCTTCGGGGAGGAGGGGGAACATGAATATGTGTTTGTTTTTCGAATTTGAGCTCTTTCTGCAATGGGCACTTTTCATACTATAAGCAGTTTTACCTAACAAATGCATGATATAACATGGGCTATCTCCGCAAGGAAACATCAGATCTGCACAACTCATGGTTTTTTGGTCTTCGGGGAGGAGGGGGAACATGAATATGTGTTTGTTTTTCGAATTTGAGATCTTTCTGCAATGGGCACTTTTCATGCTATAAGCAGTTTTTCCTAACAAATGCAAGATATAACATGGGCTATCTCCGCAAGGAAACATCAGATCTGCACAACTCATGGTTTTTTGGTCTTCGGGGAGGATGGGGAACATGAATATGTTTTTGTTTTTCGAATTTGAGCTCTATCTGAAATGAGCACTTTTCATGCTCTAAGCAGTTTTTCCTAACAAATGCAAGATATAACATTGGCTATCTCCGCAAGGAAACATCAGATCTGCACAACTCATGGTTTTTTGGTCTTCGGGGAGGATGGGGAACATGAATATGTGATTGTTTTTCGAATTTGAGCTCTTTCTGCAATGGGCACTTTTCATACTATAAGCAGTTTTTCCTAACAAATGCATGATATAACATGGGCTATCTACGCAAGGAAACATGTGATCTGCAAACGTCATGGTTTTTTGGTCTTCGGGGAGGATGGGGAACATGAATACGTTTTTGTTTTTCGAATTTGAGCTCTATCTGAAATGAGCACTTTTCATGCTCTAAGCAGTTTTTCCTAACAAATGCAAGATATAACATGGGCTATCTCCGCAAGGAAACATCAGATCTGCACAACTCATGGTTTTTTGTTCTTCGGGGAGGATGGGGAACATGAATATGTGTTTGTTTTTCGAATTTGACATCTATCTGAAATGAGCACTTTTCATGCTCTAAGCAGTTTTTCCTAACAAATGCAAGATATAACATTGGCTATCTCCGCAAGGAAACATCAGATCTGCACAACTCATGGTTTTTTGGTCTTTGGGAAGGATGGGGAACATGAATATGTGATTGTTTTTCGAATTTGAGCTATTTCTGCAATGGGCACTTTTCATGCTATAAGCAGTTTTTCCTAACAAATGCAAGATATAACATTGGCTATCTCCGCAAGGAAACATCAGATCTGCACAACTCATGGTTTTTTGGTCTTCGGGGAGGATGGGGAACATGAATATGTGTTTGTTTTTCGAATTTGAGATCTTTCTGCAATGGGCACTTTTCATGCTATGAGCAGTTTTTCCTAACAAATGCAAGATATAACATTGGCTATCTCCGCAAGGAAACATCAGATCTGCACAACTCATTGTTTTTTGGTCTTCGGGGAGGATGGGGAACATGAATATGTGTTTGTTTTTCGAATTTGAGATCTTTCTGCAATGGGCACTTTTCATACTATAAGCAGTTTTTCCTAACAAATGCATGATATAACATGGGCTATCTCCGCAAGGAAACATCAGATCTGCACAACTCATGGTTTTTTGGTCTTCGGGGAGGAGGGGGAACATGAATATGTGTTTGTTTTTCGAATTTGAGATCTTTCTGCAATGGGCACTTTTCATACTATAAGCAGTTTTTCCTAACAAATGCAAGATTTAACATTGGCTATCTCCGCAAGGAAACATCAGATCTGCTCAACCCATGGTTTTTTGGTCTTCGGGGAGGATGGGGAACATGAATATGTGTTTCTTTTTCGAATTTGAGCTCTTTCTGCAATGGGCACTTTTCATACTATAAGCAGTTTTTCCTAACAAATGCAAGATATAACATTGGCTATCTCCGCAAGGAAACATCAGATCTGCACAACTCATTGTTTTTTGGTCTTCGGGGAGGATGGGGAACATGAATATGTGTTTGTTTTTCGAATTTGAGATCTTTCTGCAATGGGCACTTTTCATACTATAAGCAGTTTTTCCTAACAAATGCATGATATAACATGGGCTATCTCCGCAAGGAAACATCAGATCTGCACAACTCATGGTTTTTTGGTCTTCGGGGAGGAGGGGGAACATGAATATGTGTTTGTTTTTCGAATTTGAGATCTTTCTGCAATGGGCACTTTTCATACTATAAGCAGTTTTTCCTAACAAATGCAAGATTTAACATTGGCTATCTCCGCAAGGAAACATCAGATCTGCTCAACCCATGGTTTTTTGGTCTTCGGGGAGGATGGGGAACATGAATATGTGTTTCTTTTTCGAATTTGAGCTCTTTCTGCAATGGGCACTTTTCATACTATAAGCAGTTTTTCCTAACAAATGCAAGATATAACATTGGCTATCTCCGCAAGGAAACATGAGATCTGCAAACGTTATTGTTTTTTGGTCTTCGGGGAGGATGGGGAACATGAATATGTTTTTGTTTTTCGAATTTGAGCTCTATCTGCAATGGGCACTTTTCATACTATAAGCAGTTTTTCCTAACAAATGCAAGATATAACATGGGCTATCTCCGCAAGGAAACATGAGATCTGCAAACGTTATGGTTTTTTGGTCTTCGGGGAGGATGGGGAACATGAATATGTTTTTGTTTTTCGAATTTGAGCTCTATCTGAAATGAGCACTTTTCATGCTCTAAGCAGTTTTTCCTAACAAATGCAAGATATAACATTGGCTATCTCCGCAAGGAAACATCAGATCTGCACAACTCATGGTTTTTTGGTCTTCGGGAAGGATGGGGAACATGAATATGTGATTGTTTTTCGAATTTGAGCTATTTCTGCAATGGGCACTTTTCATGCTATAAGCAGTTTTTCCTAACAAATGCAAGCTATTACATGGGCAATCTCCGCAAGGAAACATCAGATCTGCTCAACTCATGGTTTTTTGGTCTTCGGGGAGGAGGGGGAACATGAATATGTGTTTGTTTTTCGAATTTGAGCTCTTTCTGCAATGGGCACTTTTCATACTATAAGCAGTTTTACCTAACAAATGCATGATATAACATGGGCTATCTCCGCAAGGAAACATCAGATCTGCACAACTCATGGTTTTTTGGTCTTCGGGGAGGAGGGGGAACATGAATATGTGTTTGTTTTTCGAATTTGAGATCTTTCTGCAATGGGCACTTTTCATGCTATAAGCAGTTTTTCCTAACAAATGCAAGATATAACATGGGCTATCTCCGCAAGGAAACATCAGATCTGCACAACTCATGGTTTTTTGGTCTTCGGGGAGGATGGGGAACATGAATATGTTTTTGTTTTTCGAATTTGAGCTCTATCTGAAATGAGCACTTTTCATGCTCTAAGCAGTTTTTCCTAACAAATGCAAGATATAACATTGGCTATCTCCGCAAGGAAACATCAGATCTGCACAACTCATGGTTTTTTGGTCTTCGGGGAGGATGGGGAACATGAATATGTGATTGTTTTTCGAATTTGAGCTCTTTCTGCAATGGGCACTTTTCATACTATAAGCAGTTTTTCCTAACAAATGCATGATATAACATGGGCTATCTACGCAAGGAAACATGTGATCTGCAAACGTCATGGTTTTTTGGTCTTCGGGGAGGATGGGGAACATGAATACGTTTTTGTTTTTCGAATTTGAGCTCTATCTGAAATGAGCACTTTTCATGCTCTAAGCAGTTTTTCCTAACAAATGCAAGATATAACATGGGCTATCTCCGCAAGGAAACATCAGATCTGCACAACTCATGGTTTTTTGTTCTTCGGGGAGGATGGGGAACATGAATATGTGTTTGTTTTTCGAATTTGACCTCTATCTGAAATGAGCACTTTTCATGCTCTAAGCAGTTTTTCCTAACAAATGCAAGATATAACATTGGCTATCTCCGCAAGGAAACATCAGATCTGCACAACTCATGGTTTTTTGGTCTTTGGGAAGGATGGGGAACATGAATATGTGATTGTTTTTCGAATTTGAGCTATTTCTGCAATGGGCACTTTTCATGCTATAAGCAGTTTTTCCTAACAAATGCAAGATATAACATTGGCTATCTCCGCAAGGAAACATCAGATCTGCACAACTCATGGTTTTTTGGTCTTCGGGGAGGATGGGGAACATGAATATGTGTTTGTTTTTCGAATTTGAGATCTTTCTGCAATGGGCACTTTTCATGCTATGAGCAGTTTTTCCTAACAAATGCAAGATATAACATTGGCTATCTCCGCAAGGAAACATCAGATCTGCACAACTCATTGTTTTTTGGTCTTCGGGGAGGATGGGGAACATGAATATGTGTTTGTTTTTCGAATTTGAGATCTTTCTGCAATGGGCACTTTTCATACTATAAGCAGTTTTTCCTAACAAATGCATGATATAACATGGGCTATCTCCGCAAGGAAACATCAGATCTGCACAACTCATGGTTTTTTGGTCTTCGGGGAGGAGGGGGAACATGAATATGTGTTTGTTTTTCGAATTTGAGATCTTTCTGCAATGGGCACTTTTCATACTATAAGCAGTTTTTCCTAACAAATGCAAGATTTAACATTGGCTATCTCCGCAAGGAAACATCAGATCTGCTCAACCCATGGTTTTTTGGTCTTCGGGGAGGATGGGGAACATGAATATGTGTTTCTTTTTCGAATTTGAGCTCTTTCTGCAATGGGCACTTTTCATACTATAAGCAGTTTTTCCTAACAAATGCAAGATATAACATTGGCTATCTCCGCAAGGAAACATGAGATCTGCAAACGTTATTGTTTTTTGGTCTTCGGGGAGGATGGGGAACATGAATATGTTTTTGTTTTTCGAATTTGAGCTCTATCTGCAATGGGCACTTTTCATACTATAAGCAGTTTTTCCTAACAAATGCAAGATATAACATGGGCTATCTCCGCAAGGAAACATGAGATCTGCAAACGTTATGGTTTTTTGGTCTTCGGGGAGGATGGGGAACATGAATATGTTTTTGTTTTTCGAATTTGAGCTCTATCTGAAATGAGCACTTTTCATGCTATAAGCAGTTTTTCCTAACAAATGCAAGATATAACATGGGCTATCTCCGCAAGGAAACATGAGATCTGCAAACGTTATGGTTTTTTGGTCTTCGGGGAGGATGGGGAACATGAATATGTTTTTGTTTTTCGAATTTGAGCTCTATCTGAAATGAGCACTTTTCATGCTCTAAGCAGTTTTTCCTAACAAATGCAAGATATAACATCTCCGCAAGGAAACATCAGATCTGCACAACTCATGGTTTTTTGGTCTTCGGGGAGGATGGGGAACATGAATATGTGATTGTTTTTCGAATTTGAGCTCTTTCTGCAATGGGCACTTTTCATGCTATAAGCAGTTTTTCCTAACAAATGCAAGATATAACATTGGCTATCTCCGCAAGGAAACATCAGATCTGCACAACTCATGGTTTTTTGGTCTTTGGGAAGGATGGGGAACATGAATATGTGATTGTTTTTCGAATTTGAGCTATTTCTGCAATGGGCACTTTTCATGCTATAAGCAGTTTTTCCTAACAAATGCAAGATATAACATTGGCTATCTCCGCAAGGAAACATCAGATCTGCACAACTCATGGTTTTTTGGTCTTCGGGGAGGATGGGGAACATGAATATGTGTTTGTTTTTCGAATTTGAGATCTTTCTGCAATGGGCACTTTTCATGCTATAAGCAGTTTTTCCTAACAAATGCAAGATATAACATTGGCTATCTCCGCAAGGAAACATCAGATCTGCACAACTCATTGTTTTTTGGTCTTCGGGGAGGATGGGGAACATGAATATGTGTTTGTTTTTCGAATTTGAGATCTTTCTGCAATGGGCACTTTTCATACTATAAGCAGTTTTTCCTAACAAATGCATGATATAACATGGGCTATCTCCGCAAGGAAACATCAGATCTGCACAACTCATGGTTTTTTGGTCTTCGGGGAGGAGGGGGAACATGAATATGTGTTTGTTTTTCGAATTTGAGATCTTTCTGCAATGGGCACTTTTCATACTATAAGCAGTTTTTCCTAACAAATGCAAGATTTAACATTGGCTATCTCCGCAAGGAAACATCAGATCTGCTCAACCCATGGTTTTTTGGTCTTCGGGGAGGATGGGGAACATGAATATGTGTTTCTTTTTCGAATTTGAGCTCTTTCTGCAATGGGCACTTT
Organism: Vipera ursinii; assembly: GCF_947247035.1. NCBI lineage: Eukaryota > Metazoa > Chordata > Lepidosauria > Squamata > Viperidae > Vipera > Vipera ursinii. The sequence goes on along the minus strand of NC_139530.1, from coordinate 9,179,874 downwards.
TCATACTATAAGCAGTTTTTCCTAACAAATGCAAGATATAACATTGGCTATCTCCGCAAGGAAACATGAGATCTGCAAACGTTATTGTTTTTTGGTCTTCGGGGAGGATGGGGAACATGAATATGTTTTTGTTTTTCGAATTTGAGCTCTATCTGCAATGGGCACTTTTCATACTATAAGCAGTTTTTCCTAACAAATGCAAGATATAACATGGGCTATCTCCGCAAGGAAACATGAGATCTGCAAACGTTATGGTTTTTTGGTCTTCGGGGAGGATGGGGAACATGAATATGTTTTTGTTTTTCGAATTTGAGCTCTATCTGAAATGAGCACTTTTCATGCTATAAGCAGTTTTTCCTAACAAATGCAAGATATAACATGGGCTATCTCCGCAAGGAAACATGAGATCTGCAAACGTTATGGTTTTTTGGTCTTCGGGGAGGATGGGGAACATGAATATGTTTTTGTTTTTCGAATTTGAGCTCTATCTGAAATGAGCACTTTTCATGCTCTAAGCAGTTTTTCCTAACAAATGCAAGATATAACATCTCCGCAAGGAAACATCAGATCTGCACAACTCATGGTTTTTTGGTCTTCGGGGAGGATGGGGAACATGAATATGTGATTGTTTTTCGAATTTGAGCTCTTTCTGCAATGGGCACTTTTCATGCTATAAGCAGTTTTTCCTAACAAATGCAAGATATAACATTGGCTATCTCCGCAAGGAAACATCAGATCTGCACAACTCATGGTTTTTTGGTCTTCGGGGAGGATGGGGAACATGAATATGTGTTTGTTTTTCGAATTTGAGCTCTATCTGAAATGAGCACTTTTCATGCTCTAAGCAGTTTTTCCTAACAAATGCAAGATATAACATTGGCTTTCTCCGCAAGGAAACATCAGATCTGCACAACTCATGGTTTTTTGGTCTTCAGGGAGGATGGGGAACATGAATATGTGATTGTTTTTCGAATTTGAGATCTTTCTGCAATGGGCACTTTTCATACTATAAGCAGTTTTTCCTAACAAATGCAAGATATAACATGGGCTATCTCCGCAAGGAAAAATGAGATCTGCAAAAGTTATGGTTTTTTGTTCTTCGGGGAGGATGGGGAACATGAATATGTGTTTGTTTTTCGAATTTGACCTCTATCTGAAATGAGCACTTTTCATGCTCTAAGCAGTTTTTCCTAACAAATGCAAGATATAACATTGGCTATCTCCGCAAGGAAACATCAGATCTGCACAACTCATGGTTTTTTGGTCTTCGGGAAGGATGGGGAACATGAATATGTGATTGTTTTTCGAATTTGAGCTATTTCTGCAATGGGCACTTTTCATGCTATAAGCAGTTTTTCCTAACAAATGCAAGATATAACATTGACTATCTCCGCAAGGAAACATCAGATCTGCACAACTCATGGTTTTTTGGTCTTCGGGGAGGATGGGGAACATGAATATGTGTTTGTTTTTCGAATTTGAGATCTTTCTGCAATGGGCACTTTTCATACTATAAGCAGTTTTTCCTAACAAATGCAAGCTATTACATTGGCAATCTCCGCAAGGAAACATCAGATCTGCTCAACTCATGGTTTTTTGGTCTTCGGGGAGGAGGGGGAACATGAATATGTGTTTGTTTTTCGAATTTGAGCTCTTTCTGCAATGGGCACTTTTCATACTATAAGCAGTTTTACCTAACAAATGCATGATATAACATGGGCTATCTCCGCAAGGAAACATCAGATCTGCACAACTCATGGTTTTTTGGTCTTCGGGGAGGAGGGGGAACATGAATATGTGTTTGTTTTTCGAATTTGAGATCTTTCTGCAATGGGCACTTTTCATGCTATAAGCAGTTTTTCCTAACAAATGCAAGATATAACATGGGCTATCTCCGCAAGGAAACATGAGATCTGCAAACGTTATGGTTTTTTGGTCTTCGGGGAGGATGGGGAACATGAATATGTTTTTGTTTTTCGAATTTGAGCTCTATCTGAAATGAGCACTTTTCATGCTCTAAGCAGTTTTTCCTAACAAATGCAAGATATAACATTGGCTATCTCCGCAAGGAAACATCAGATCTGCACAACTCATGGTTTTTTGGTCTTCGGGGAGGATGGGGAACATGAATATGTGATTGTTTTTCGAATTTGAGCTCTTTCTGCAATGGGCACTTTTCATACTATAAGCAGTTTTTCCTAACAAATGCAAGATATAACTTGGGCTATCTCCGCAAGGAAACATGAGATCTGCAAAAGTAATGGTTTTTTGTTCTTCGGGGAGGATGGGGAACATGAATATGTGTTTGTTTTTCGAATTTGACCTCTATCTGAAATGAGAACTTTTCATGCTCTAAGCAGTTTTTCCTAACAAATGCAAGATATAACATTGGCTATCTCCGCAAGGAAACATCAGATCTGCACAACTCATGGTTTTTTGGTCTTCGGGGAGGATGGGGAACATGAATATGTGTTTGTTTTTCGAATTTGAGATCTTTCTGCAATGGGCACTTTTCATACTATAAGCAGTTTTTCCTAACAAATGCAAGCTATTACATTGGCAATCTCCGCAAGGAAACATCAGATCTGCTCAACTCATGGTTTTTTGGTCTTCGGGGAGGAGGGGGAACATGAATATGTGTTTGTTTTTCGAATTTGAGCTCTTTCTGCAATGGGCACTTTTCATACTATAAGCAGTTTTTCCTAACAAATGCATGATATAACATGGGCTATCTACGCAAGGAAACATGAGATCTGCAAATGTTATGGTTTTTTGGTCTTCGGGGAGGATGGGGAACATGAATATGTTTTTGTTTTTCGAATTTGAGCTCTATCTGAAATGAGCACTTTTCATGCTCTAAGCAGTTTTTCCTAACAAATGCAAGATATAACATTGGCTTTCTCCGCAAGGAAACATCAGATCTGCACAACTCATGGTTTTTTGGTCTTCGGGGAGGATGGCGAACATGAATATGTGATTGTTTTTCGAATTTGAGCTCTTTCTGCAATGGGCACTTTTCATACTATAAGCAGTTTTTCCTAACAAATGCAAGTTATAACATGGGCTATCTCCGCAAGGAAACATGAGATCTGCAAAAGTTATTGTTTTTTGGTCTTCGGGGAGGATGGGGAACATGAATATGTTTTTGTTTTTCGAATTTGAGCTCTATCTGAAATGAGCACTTTTCATGCTCTAAGCAATTTTTCCTAACAAAAGCAAGATATAACATTGGCTATCTCCGCAAGGAAACATCAGATCTGCACAACTCATGGTTTTTTGGTCTTCGGGGAGGAGGGGGAACATGAATATGTGTTTGTTTTTCGAATTTGAGATCTTTCTGCAATGGGCACTTTTCATACTATAAGCAGTTTTTCCTAACAAATGCAAGATTTAACATTGGCTATCTCCGCAAGGAAACATCAGATCTGCTCAACCCATGGTTTTTTGGTCTTCGGGGAGGATGGGGAACATGAATATGTGTTTCTTTTTCGAATTTGAGCTCTTTCTGCAATGGGCACTTTTCATACTATAAGCAGTTTTTCCTAACAAATGCAAGATATAACATGGGCTATCTCCGCAAGGAAACATGAGATCTGCAAAAGTTATGGTTTTTTGTTCTTCGGGGAGGATGGGGAACATGAATATGTGTTTGTTTTTCGAATTTGACCTCTATCTGAAATGAGCACTTTTCATGCTCTAAGCAGTTTTTCCTAACAAATGCAAGATATAACATTGGCTATCTCCGCAAGGAAACATCAGATCTGCACAACTCATGGATTTTTGGTCTTCGGGGAGGATGGGGAACATGAATATGTGTTTGTTTTTCGAATTTGAGCTCTTTCTGCAATGGGCACTTTTCATGCTCTAAGCAATTTTTCCTAACAAATGCAAGATATAACATTGGCTATCTCCGCAAGGAAACATCAGATCTGCACAACTCATGGTTTTTTGGTCTTCGGGGAGGAGGGGGAACATGAATATGTGTTTGTTTTTCGAATTTGAGATCTTTCTGCAATGGGCACTTTTCATACTATAAGCAGTTTTTCCTAACAAATGCAAGATTTAACATTGGCTATCTCCGCAAGGAAACATCAGATCTGCTCAACCCATGGTTTTTTGGTCTTCGGGGAGGATGGGGAACATGAATATGTGTTTCTTTTTCGAATTTGAGCTCTTTCTGCAATGGGCACTTTTCATACTATAAGCAGTTTTTCCTAACAAATGCAAGATATAACATGGGCTATCTCCGCAAGGAAACATGAGATCTGCAAAAGTTATGGTTTTTTGTTCTTCGGGGAGGATGGGGAACATGAATATGTGTTTGTTTTTCGAATTTGACCTCTATCTGAAATGAGCACTTTTCATGCTATAAGCAGTTTTTCCTAACAAATGCAAGATATAACATTGGCTATCTCCGCAAGGAAAGATCAGATCTGCACAACTCATGGTTTTTTGGTCTTCGGGGAGGATGGGGAACATGAATATGTGTTTGTTTTTCGAATTTGAGATCTTTCTGCAATGGGCACTTTTCATACTATAAGCAGTTTTTCCTAACAAATGCAAGCTATTACATTGGCAATCTCCGCAAGGAAACATCAGATCTGCTCAACTCATGGTTTTTTGGTCTTCGGGGAGGAGGGGGAACATGAATATGTGTTTGTTTTTCGAATTTGAGCTCTTTCTGCAATGGGCACTTTTCATACTATAAGCAGTTTTTCCTAACAAATGCAAGATATAACATGGGCTATCTCCGCAAGGAAACATGAGATCTGCAAACGTTATGGTTTTTTGGTCTTCGGGGAGGATGGGGAACATGAATATGTTTTTGTTTTTCGAATTTGAGCTCTATCTGAAATGAGCACTTTTCATGCTCTAAGCAGTTTTTCCTAACAAATGCAAGATATAACATTGGCTATCTCCGCAAGGAAACATCAGATCTGCACAACTCATGGTTTTTTGGTCTTCGGGGAGGATGGGGAACATGAATATGTGATTGTTTTTCGAATTTGAGATCTTTCTGCAATGGGCACTTTTCATGCTATAAGCAGTTTTTCCTAACAAATGCAAGATATAACATTGGCTATCTCCGCAAGGAAACATCAGATCTGCACAACTCATGGTTTTTTGGTCTTCGGGGAGGATGGGGAACATGAATATGTGATTGTTTTTCGAATTTGAGCTCTTTCTGCAATGGGCACTTTTCATACTATAAGCAGTTTTTCCTAACAAATGCATGATATAACATGGGCTATCTACGCAAGGAAACATGAGATCTGCAAACGTTATGGTTTTTTGGTCTTCGGGGAGGATGGGGAACATGAATACGTTTTTGTTTTTCGAATTTGAGCTCTATCTGAAATGAGCACTTTTCATGCTCTAAGCAGTTTTTCCTAACAAACGCAAGATATAACATTGGCTTTCTCCGCAAGGAAACATCAGATCTGCACAACTCATGGTTTTTTGGTCTTCGGGGAGGATGGGGAACATGAATATGTGATTGTTTTTCGAATTTGAGATCTTTCTGCAATGGGCACTTTTCATACTATAAGCAGTTTTTCCTAACAAATGCAAGATATAACATGGGCTATCTCCGCAAGGAAACATGAGATCTGCAAAAGTTATGGTTTTTTGTTCTTCGGGGAGGATGGGGAACATGAATATGTGTTTGTTTTTCGAATTTGACCTCTATCTGAAATGAGCACTTTTCATGCTCTAAGCAGTTTTTCCTAACAAATGCAAGATATAACATTGGCTATCTCCGCAAGGAAACATCAGATCTGCACAACTCATGGTTTTTTGGTCTTCGGGGAGGATGGGGAACATGAATATGTGTTTGTTTTTCGAATTTGAGATCTTTCTGCAATGGGCACTTTTCATACTATAAGCAGTTTTTCCTAACAAATGCAAGCTATTACATTGGCAATCTCCGCAAGGAAACATCAGATCTGCTCAACTCATGGTTTTTTGGTCTTCGGGGAGGAGGGGGAACATGAATATGTGTTTGTTTTTCGAATTTGAGCTCTTTCTGCAATGGGCACTTTTCATACTATAAGCAGTTTTTCCTAACAAATGCAAGATATAACATGGGCTATCTCCGCAAGGAAACATGAGATCTGCAAACGTTATGGTTTTTTGGTCTTCGGGGAGGATGGGGAACATGAATATGTTTTTGTTTTTCGAATTTGAGCTCTATCTGAAATGAGCACTTTTCATGCTCTAAGCAGTTTTTCCTAACAAATGCAAGATATAACATTGGCTATCTCCGCAAGGAAACATCAGATCTGCACAACTCATGGTTTTTTGGTCTTCGGGGAGGATGGGGAACATGAATATGTGATTGTTTTTCGAATTTGAGATCTTTCTGCAATGGGCACTTTTCATGCTATAAGCAGTTTTTCCTAACAAATGCAAGATATAACATTGGCTATCTCCGCAAGGAAACATCAGATCTGCACAACTCATGGTTTTTTGGTCTTCGGGGAGGATGGGGAACATGAATATGTGATTGTTTTTCGAATTTGAGCTCTTTCTGCAATGGGCACTTTTCATACTATAAGCAGTTTTTCCTAACAAATGCATGATATAACATGGGCTATCTACGCAAGGAAACATGAGATCTGCAAACGTTATGGTTTTTTGGTCTTCGGGGAGGATGGGGAACATGAATACGTTTTTGTTTTTCGAATTTGAGCTCTATCTGAAATGAGCACTTTTCATGCTCTAAGCAGTTTTTCCTAACAAACGCAAGATATAACATTGGCTTTCTCCGCAAGGAAACATCAGATCTGCACAACTCATGGTTTTTTGGTCTTCGGGGAGGATGGGGAACATGAATATGTGATTGTTTTTCGAATTTGAGATCTTTCTGCAATGGGCACTTTTCATACTATAAGCAGTTTTTCCTAACAAATGCAAGATATAACATGGGCTATCTCCGCAAGGAAACATGAGATCTGCAAAAGTTATGGTTTTTTGTTCTTCGGGGAGGATGGGGAACATGAATATGTGTTTGTTTTTCGAATTTGACCTCTATCTGAAATGAGCACTTTTCATGCTATAAGCAGTTTTTCCTAACAAATGCAAGATATAACATTGGCTATCTCCGCAAGGAAACATCAGATCTGCACAACTCATGGTTTTTTGGTCTTCGGGGAGGATGGGGAACATGAATATGTGATTGTTTTTCGAATTTGAGCTCTTTCTGCAATGGGCACTTTTCATACTATAAGCAGTTTTTCCTAACAAATGCATGATATAACATGGGCTATCTACGCAAGGAAACATGAGATCTGCAAACGTTATGGTTTTTTGGTCTTCGGGGAGGATGGGGAACATGAATACGTTTTTGTTTTTCGAATTTGAGCTCTATCTGAAATGAGCACTTTTCATGCTCTAAGCAGTTTTTCCTAACAAACGCAAGATATAACATTGGCTTTCTCCGCAAGGAAACATCAGATCTGCACAACTCATGGTTTTTTGGTCTTCGGGGAGGATGGGGAACATGAATATGTGATTGTTTTTCGAATTTGAGATCTTTCTGCAATGGGCACTTTTCATACTATAAGCAGTTTTTCCTAACAAATGCAAGATATAACATGGGCTATCTCCGCAAGGAAACATGAGATCTGCAAAAGTTATGGTTTTTTGTTCTTCGGGGAGGATGGGGAACATGAATATGTGTTTGTTTTTCGAATTTGACCTCTATCTGAAATGAGCACTTTTCATACTATAAGCAGTTTTTCCTAACAAATGCAAGATATAACATTGGCTATCTCCGCAAGGAAACATCAGATCTGCACAACTCATGGTTTTTTGGTCTTTGGGAAGGATGGGGAACATGAATATGTGATTGTTTTTCGAATTTGAGCTATTTCTGCAATGGGCACTTTTCATGCTATAAGCAGTTTTTCCTAACAAATGCAAGATATAACATTGGCTATCTCCGCAAGGAAACATCAGATCTGCACAACTCATGGTTTTTTGGTCTTCGGGGAGGATGGGGAACATGAATATGTGTTTGTTTTTCGAATTTGAGCTCTTTCTGCAATGGGCACTTTTCATACTATAAGCAGTTTTTCCTAACAAATGCATGATATAACATGGGCTATCTACGCAAGGAAACATCAGATCTGCAAACGTTATGGTTTTTTGGTCTTCGGGGAGGATGGGGAACATGAATACGTTTTTGTTTTTCGAATTTGAGCTCTATCTGAAATGAGCACTTTTCATGCTCTAAGCAGTTTTTCCTAGCAAACGCAAGATATAACATTGGCTTTCTCCACAAGGAAACATCAGATCTGCACAACTCATGGTTTTTTGGTCTTCGGGGAGGATGGGGAACATGAATATGTGATTGTTTTTCGAATTTGAGATCTTTCTGCAATGGGCACTTTTCATACTATAAGCAGTTTTTCCTAACAAATGCAAGATATAACATGGGCTATCTCCGCAAGGAAACATGAGATCTGCAAAAGTTATGGTTTTTTGTTCTTCGGGGAGGATGGGGAACATGAATATGTGTTTGTTTTTCGAATTTGACCTCTATCTGAAATGAGCACTTTTCATGCTCTAAGCAGTTTTTCCTAACAAATGCAAGATATAACATTGGCTATCTCCGCAAGGAAACATCAGATCTGCACAACTCATGGTTTTTTGGTCTTCGGGGAGGATGGGGAACATGAATATGTGTTTGTTTTTCGAATTTGAGATCTTTCTGCAATGGGCACTTTTCATACTATAAGCAGTTTTTCCTAACAAATGCAAGCTATTACATTGGCAATCTCCGCAAGGAAACATCAGATCTGCTCAACTCATGGTTTTTTGGTCTTCGGGGAGGAGGGGGAACATGAATATGTGTTTGTTTTTCGAATTTGAGCTCTTTCTGCAATGGGCACTTTTCATACTATAAGCAGTTTTTCCTAACAAATGCAAGATATAACATGGGCTATCTCCGCAAGGAAACATGAGATCTGCAAAAGTTATGGTTTTTTGGTCTTCGGGGAGGATGGGGAACATGAATATGTTTTTGTTTTTCGAATTTGAGCTCTATCTGAAATGAGCACTTTTCATGCTCTAAGCAGTTTTTCCTAACAAATGCAAGATATAACATTGGCTATCTCCGCAAGGAAACATCAGATCTGCACAACTCATGGTTTTTTGGTCTTCGGGGAGGATGGGGAACATGAATATGTGATTGTTTTTCGAATTTGAGATCTTTCTGCAATGGGCACTTTTCATGCTATAAGCAGTTTTTCCTAACAAATGCAAGATATAACATTGGCTATCTCCGCAAGGAAACATCAGATCTGCACAACTCATGGTTTTTTGGTCTTCGGGGAGGATGGGGAACATGAATATGTGATTGTTTTTCGAATTTGAGCTCTTTCTGCAATGGGCACTTTTCATACTATAAGCAGTTTTTCCTAACAAATGCATGATATAACATGGGCTATCTACGCAAGGAAACATGAGATCTGCAAACGTTATGGTTTTTTGGTCTTCGGGGAGGATGGGGAACATGAATACGTTTTTGTTTTTCGAATTTGAGCTCTATCTGAAATGAGCACTTTTCATGCTCTAAGCAGTTTTTCCTAACAAACGCAAGATATAACATTGGCTTTCTCCGCAAGGAAACATCAGATCTGCACAACTCATGGTTTTTTGGTCTTCGGGGAGGATGGGGAACATGAATATGTGATTGTTTTTCGAATTTGAGATCTTTCTGCAATGGGCACTTTTCATACTATAAGCAGTTTTTCCTAACAAATGCAAGATATAACATGGGCTATCTCCGCAAGGAAACATGAGATCTGCAAAAGTTATGGTTTTTTGTTCTTCGGGGAGGATGGGGAACATGAATATGTGTTTGTTTTTCGAATTTGACCTCTATCTGAAATGAGCACTTTTCATGCTCTAAGCAGTTTTTCCTAACAAATGCAAGATATAACATTGGCTATCTCCGCAAGGAAACATCAGATCTGCACAACTCATGGTTTTTTGGTCTTTGGGAAGGATGGGGAACATGAATATGTGATTGTTTTTCGAATTTGAGCTATTTCTGCAATGGGCACTTTTCATGCTATAAGCAGTTTTTCCTAACAAATGCAAGATATAACATTGGCTATCTCCGCAAGGAAACATCAGATCTGCACAACTCATGGTTTTTTGGTCTTCGGGGAGGATGGGGAACATGAATATGTGTTTGTTTTTCGAATTTGAGATCTTTCTGCAATGGGCACTTTTCATACTATAAGCAGTTTTTCCTAACAAATGCAAGCTATTACATTGGCAATCTCCGCAAGGAAACATCAGATCTGCTCAACTCATGGTTTTTTGGTCTTCGGGGAGGAGGGGGAACATGAATATGTGATTGTTTTTCGAATTTGAGCTCTTTCTGCAATGGGCACTTTTCATACTATAAGCAGTTTTTCCTAACAAATGCATGATATAACATTGGCTATCTCCGCAAGGAAACATCAGATCTGCACAACTCATGGTTTTTTGGTCTTCGGGGAGGATGGGGAACATGAATATGTGATTGTTTTTCGAATTTGAGCTCTTTCTGCAATGGGCACTTTTCATACTATAAGCAGTTTTTCCTAACAAATGCAAGTTATAACATGGGCTATCTCCGCAAGGAAACATGAGATCTGCAAAAGTTATTGTTTTTTGGTCTTCGGGGAGGAGGGGGAACATGAATATGTTTTTGTTTTTCGAATTTGAGCTCTATCTGAAATGAGCACTTTTCATGCTCTAAGCAATTTTTCCTAACAAAAGCAAGACATAACATTGGCTATCTCCGCAAGGAAACATCAGATCTGCACAACTCATGGTTTTTTGGTCTTCGGGGAGGATGGGGAACATGAATATGTGATTGTTTCTCGAATTTGAGCTCTTTCTGCAATGGGCACTTTTCATACTATAAGCAGTTTTTCCTAACAAATGCAAGATATAACATGGGCTATCTCCGCAAGGAAACATCAGATCAGCACAACTCATGGTTTCTTGGTCTTAGGGGAGGATGGGGAACATGAATATGTGTTTGTTTTTCGAATTTGAGATCTTTCTGCAATGGGCACTTTTCATACTATAAGCAGTTTTTCCTAACAAATGCAAGCTATTACATTGGCAATCTCCGCAAGGAAACATCAGATCTGCTCAACTCATGGTTTTTTGGTCTTCGGGGAGGAGGGGGAACATGAATATGTGTTTGTTTTTCGAATTTGAGCTCTTTCTGCAATGGGCACTTTTCATACTATAAGCAGTTTTTCCTAACAAATGCATGATATAACATGGGCTATCTCCGCAAGGAAACATGAGATCTGCAAAAGTTATGGTTTTTTGTTCTTTGGGGAGGATGGGGAACATGAATATGTCTTTGTTTTTCGAATTTGAGCTCTATCTGAAATGAGCACTTTTCATGCTCTAAGCAGTTTTTCCTAACAAATGCAAGATATAACATTGGCTTTCTCCGCAAGGAAACATCAGATCTGCACAACTCATGGTTTTTTGGTCTTCGGGGAGGATGGGGAACATGAATATGTGATTGTTTTTCGAATTTGAGATCTTTCTGCAATGGGCACTTTTCATACTATAAGCAGTTTTTCCTAACAAATGCAAGATATAACATGGGCTATCTCCGCAAGGAAACATGAGATCTGCAAAAGTTATGGTTTTTTGTTCTTTGGGGAGGATGGGGAACATGAATATGTGATTGTTTTTCGAATTTGAGCTATTTCTGCAATGGGCACTTTTCATGCTATAAGCAGTTTTTCCTAACAAATGCAAGATATAACATTGGCTATCTCCGCAAGGAAACATCAGATCTGCACAACTCATGGTTTTTTGGTCTTCGGGGAGGATGGGGAACATGAATATGTGTTTGTTTTTCGAATTTGAGATCTTTCTGCAATGGGCACTTTTCATACTATAAGCACTTTTTCCTAACAAATGCAAGCTATTACATTGGCAATCTCCGCAAGGAAACATCAGATCTGCTAAACTCATGGTTTTTTGGTCTTCGGAGAGGAGGGGGAACATGAATATGTGTTTGTTTTTCGAATTTGAGCTCTTTCTGCAATGGGCACTTTTCATACTATAAGCAGTTTTTCCTAACAAATGCATGGTATAACATGGGCTATCTCCGCAAGGAAACATCAGATCTGCTCAACTCATGGTTTTTTGGTCTTCGGGGAGGAGGGGGAACATGAATATGTGTTTGTTTTTCGAATTTGAGCTCTTTCTGCAATGGGCACTTTTCATACTATAAGCAGTTTTTCCTAACAAATGCATGATATAACATGGGCTATCTACGCAAGGAAACATGAGATCTGCAAACGTTATGGTTTTTTGGTCTTCGGGGAGGATGGGGAACATGAATATGTTTTTGTTTTTCGAATTTGAGCTCTATCTGAAATGAGCACTTTTCATGCTCTAAGCAGTTTTTCCTAACAAATGCAAGATATAACATTGGCTTTCTCCGCAAGGAAACATCAGATCTGCACAACTCATGGTTTTTTGGTCTTCGGGGAGGATGGGGAACATGAATATGTGTTTGTTTTTCGAATTTGAGATCTTTCTGCAATGGGCACTTTTCATACTATAAGCAGTTTTTCCTAACAAATGCAAGCTATTACATTGGCAATCTCCGCAAGGAAACATCAGATCTGCTCAACTCATGGTTTTTTGGTCTTCGGGGAGGAGGGGGAACATGAATATGTGTTTGTTTTTCGAATTTGAGCTCTTTCTGCAATGGGCACTTTTCATACTATAAGCAGTTTTTCCTAACAAATGCATGATATAACATGGGCTATCTCCGCAAGGAAACATCAGATCTGCACAACTCATGGTTTTTTGGTCTTCGGGGAGGAGGGGGAACATGAATATGTGTTTGTTTTTCGAATTTGAGATCTTTCTGCAATGGGCACTTTTCATACTATAAGCAGTTTTTCCTAACAAATGCAAGATTTAACATTGGCTATCTCCGCAAGGAAACATGAGATCTGCAAACGTTATTGTTTTTTGGTCTTCGGGGAGGATGGGGAACATGAATATGTGATTGTTTTTCGAATTTGAGATCTTTCTGCAATGGGCACTTTTCATGCTATAAGCAGTTTTTCCTAACAAATGCAAGATATAACATTGGCTATCTCCGCAAGGAAACATCAGATCTGCACAACTCATGGTTTTTTGGTCTTCGGGGAGGATGGGGAACATGAATATGTGATTGTTTTTCGAATTTGAGCTCTTTCTGCAATGGGCACTTTTCATACATTAAGCAGTTTTTCCTAACAAATGCATGATATAACATGGGCTATCTACGCAAGGAAACATGAGATCTGCAAACGTTATGGTTTTTTGGTCTTCGGGGAGGATGGGGAACATGAATATGTTTTTGTTTTTCGAATTTGAGCTCTATCTGAAATGAGCACTTTTCATGCTCTAAGCAGTTTTTCCTAACAAATGCAAGATATAACATTGGCTTTCTCCGCAAGGAAACATCAGATCTGCACAACTCATGGTTTTTTGGTCTTCGGGGAGGATGGGGAACATGAATATGTGATTGTTTTTCGAATTTGAGATCTTTCTGCAATGGGCACTTTTCATACTATAAGCAGTTTCTCCTAACAAATGCAAGATATAACATGGGCTATCTCCGCAAGGAAACATCAGATCTGCACAACTCATGGTTTTTTGGTCTTCGGGGAGGATGGGGAACATGAATATGTGATTGTTTTTCGAATTTGAGCTCTTTCTGCAATGGGCACTTTTCATACTATAAGCAGTTTTTCCTAACAAATGCAAGTTATAACATGGGCTATCTCCGCAAGGAAACATGAGATCTGCAAAAGTTATTGTTTTTTGGTCTTCGGGGAGGATGGGGAACATGAATATGTTTTTGTTTTTCGAATTTGAGCTCTATCTGAAATGAGCACTTTTCATGCTCTAAGCAATTTTTCCTAACAAAAGCAAGATATAACATTGGCTATCTCCGCAAGGAAACATCAGATCTGCACAACTCATGGTTTTTTGGTCTTCGGGGAGGATGGGGAACATGAATATGTGTTTCTTTTTCGAATTTGAGCTCTTTCTGCAATGGGCACTTTTCATACTATAAGCAGTTTTTCCTAACAAATGCAAGATATAACATGGGCTATCTCCGCAAGGAAACATGAGATCTGCAAAAGTTATGGTTTTTTGTTCTTCGGGGAGGATGGGGAACATGAATATGTGTTTGTTTTTCGAATTTGACCCCTATCTGAAATGAGCACTTTTCATGCTCTAAGCAGTTTTTCCTAACAAATGCAAGATATAACATTGGCTATCTCCGCAAGGAAACATCAGATCTGCACAACTCATGGTTTTTTGGTCTTCGGGGAGGATGGGGAACATGAATATGTGATTGTTTTTCGAATTTGAGCTCTTTCTGCAATGGGCACTTTTCATACTATAAGCAGTTTTTCCTAACAAATGCAAGATATAACATGGGCTATCTCCCCAAGGAAACATCAGATCTGCACAACTCATGGTTTTTTGGTCTTCGGGGAGGAGGGGGAACATGAATATGTGTTTGTTTTTCGAATTTGAGATCTTTCTGCAATGGGCACTTTTCATACTATAAGCAGTTTTTCCTAACAAATGCAAGATTTAACATTGGCTATCTCCGCAAGGAAACATCAGATCTGCTCAACTCATGGTTTTTTGGTCTTTGGGGAGGATGGGGAACATGAATATGTGTTTCTTTTTCGAATTTGAGCTCTTTCTGCAATGGGCACTTTTCATACTATAAGCAGTTTTTCCTAACAAATGCAAGATATAACATGGGCTATCTCCGCAAGGAAACATGAGATCTGCAAAAGTTATGGTTTTTTGTTCTTCGGGGAGGATGGGGAACATGAATATGTGTTTGTTTTTCGAATTTGAGCTCTATCTGAAATGAGCACTTTTCATGCTCTAAGCAGTTTTTCCTAACAAATGCAAGATATAACATTGGCTATCTCCGCAAGGAAACATCAGATCTGCACAACTCATGGTTTTTTGGTCTTCGGGGAGGATGGGGAACATGAATATGTGATTGTTTTTCGAATTTGAGATCTTTCTGCAATGGGCACTTTTCATGCTATAAGCAGTTTTTCCTAACAAATGCAAGATATAACATTGGCTATCTCCGCAAGGAAACATCAGATCTGCACAACTCATGGTTTTTTGGTCTTCGGGGAGGATGGGGAACATGAATATGTGTTTGTTTTTCGAATTTGAGATCTTTCTGCAATGGGCACTTTTCATAGTATAAGCAGTTTTTCCTAACAAATGCAAGCTATTACATTGGCAATCTCCGCAAGGAAACATCAGATCTGCTCAACTCATGGTTTTTTGGTCTTCGGGGAGGATGGGGAACATGAATATGTTTTTGTTTTTCGAATTTGAGCTCTATCTGAAATGAGCACTTTTCATGCTCTAAGCAGTTTTTCCTAACAAATGCAAGATATAACATTGGCTATCTCCGCAAGGAAACATCAGATCTGCACAACTCATGGTTTTTTGGTCTTCGGGGAGGATGGGGAACATGAATAAGTGCTTGTTTTTCGAATTTGATCTATTTCTGCAATGGGCACTTTTCATACTATAAGCAGTTTTTCCTAACAAATGCAAGATATAACATGGGCTATCTCCGCAAGGAAACATGAGATCTGCAAAAGTAATGGTTTTTTGCTCTTCGGGGAGGAGGGGGAACATGAATATGTGTTTGTTTTTCGAATTTGACCTCTATCTGAAATGAGCACTTTTCATGCTCTAAGCAGTTTTTCCTAACAAATGCAAGATATAACATTGGCTATCTCCGCAAGGAAACATCAGATCTGCACAACTCATGGTTTTTTGGTCTTCGGGGAGGATGGGGAACATGAATATGTGATTGTTTTTCGAATTTGAGCTCTTTCTGCAATGGGCACTTTTCATGCTCTAAGCAGTTTTTCCTAACAAATGCAAGATATAACATTGGCTTTCTCCGCAAGGAAACATCAGATCTGCACAACTCATGGTTTTTTGGTCTTCGGGGAGGATGGGGAACATGAATATGTGATTGTTTTTCGAATTTGAGCTCTTTCTGCAATGGGCACTTTTCATACATTAAGCAGTTTTTCCTAACAAATGCATGATATAACATGGGCTATCTCCGCAAGGAAACATGAGATCTGCAAAAGTAATGGTTTTTTGCTCTTCGGGGAGGATGGGGAACATGAATATGTGTTTGTTTTTCGAATTTGACCTCTATCTGAAATGAGCACTTTTCATGCTCTAAGCAGTTTTTCCTAACAAATGCAAGATATAACATTGGCTATCTCCGCAAGGAAACATCAGATCTGCACAACTCATGGTTTCTTGGTCTTAGGGGAGGATGGGGAACATGAATATGTGATTGTTTTTCGAATTTGAGCTCTTTCTGCAATGGGCACTTTTCATGCTCTAAGCAGTTTTTCCTAACAAATGCAAGATATAACATTGGCTATCTCCGCAAGGAAACATCAGATCTGCACAACTCATGGTTTTTTGGTCTTCGGGGAGGATGGGGAACATGAATATGTGTTTGTTTTTCGAATTTGAGATCTTTCTGCAATGGGCACTTTTCATACTATAAGCAGTTTTTCCTAACAAATGCAAGCTATTACATTGGCAATCTCCGCAAGGAAACATCAGATCTGCTCAACTCATGGTTTTTTGGTCTTCGGGGAGGAGGGGGAACATGAATATGTGTTTGTTTTTCGAATTTGAGCTCTTTCTGCAATGGGCACTTTTCATACTATAAGCAGTTTTTCCTAACAAATGCAAGATATAACATGGGCTATCTCCGCAAGGAAACATGAGATCTGCAAACGTTATGGTTTTTTGGTCTTCGGGGAGGATGGGGAACATGAATATGTGTTTGTTTTTCGAATTTGAGCTCTATCTGAAATGAGCACTTTTCATGCTCTAAGCAGTTTTTCCTAACAAATGCAAGATATAACATTGGCTATCTCCACAAGGAAACATCAGATCTGCACAACTCATGGTTTTTTGGTCTTCGGGGAGGATGGGGAACATGAATATGTGATTGTTTTTCGAATTTGAGATCTTTCTGCAATGGGCACTTTTCATACTATAAGCAGTTTTTCCTAACAAATGCAAGATATAACATGGGCTATCTCCGCAAGGAAACATGAGATCTGCAAAAGTTATGGTTTTTTGTTCTTCGGGGAAGATGGGGAACATGAATATGTGTTTGTTTTTCGAATTTGACCTCTATCTGAAATGAGCACTTTTCATGCTCTAAGCAGTTTTTCCTAACAAATGCAAGATATAACATGGGATATCTGCAAGGAAACATGAGATCTGCAAAAGTTATGGTTTTTTGGTCTTCGGGGAGGATGGGGAACATGAATATGTGTTTGTTTTTCGAATTTGTCCTCTATCTGAAATTAGCACTTTTCATGCTCTAAGCAGTTTTTCCTAACAAATGCAAGATATAACATTAGCTATCTCCGCAAGGAAACATCAGATCTGCACAACTCATGGTTTTTTGGTCTTCGGGGAGGATGGGGAACATGAATATGTGTTTGTTTTTCGAATTTGAGATCTTTCTGCAATGGGCACTTTTCATAGTATAAGCAGTTTTTCCTAACAAATGCAAGCTATTACATTGGCAATCTCCGCAAGGAAACATCAGATCTGCTCAACTCATGGTTTTTTGGTCTTCGGGGAGGAGGGGGAACATGAATATGTGATTGTTTTTCGAATTTGAGCTCTTTCTGCAATGGGCACTTTTCATACTAAAAGCAGTTTTTCCTAACAAATGCATGATATAACATTGGCTATCTCCGCAAGGAAACATCAGATCTGCACAACTCATGGTTTTTTGGTCTTCGGGGAGGAGGGGGAACATGAATATGTGTTTGTTTTTCGAATTTGAGATCTTTCTGCAATGGGCACTTTTCATACTATAAGCAGTTTTTCCTAACAAATGCAAGATTTAACATTGGCTATCTCCGCAAGGAAACATCAGATCTGCTCAACCCATGGTTTTTTGTTCTTCGGGGAGGATGGGGAACATGAATATGTGTTTCTTTTTCGAATTTCAGCTCTTTCTGCAATGGGCACTTTTCATACTATAAGCAGTTTTTCCTAACAAATGCAAGATATAACATGGGCTATCTCCGCAAGGAAACATGAGATCTGCAAACGTTATTGTTTTTTGGTCTTCGGGGAGGATGGGGAACATGAATATGTGTTTGTTTTTCGAATTTGAGCTCTTTCTGCAATGGGCACTTTTCATGCTATAAGCAGTTTTTCCTAACAAATGCAAGATATAACATTGGCTATCTCCGCAAGGAAACATCAGATCTGCACAACTCATGGTTTTTTGGTCTTCGGGGAGGATGGGGAACATGAATATGTGTTTGTTTTTCGAATTTGAGATCTTTCTGCAATGGGCACTTTTCATACTATAAGCAGTTTTTCCTAACAAATGCAAGCTATTACATTGGCAATCTCCGCAAGGAAACATCAGATCTGCTCAACTCATGGTTTTTTGGTCTTCGGGGAGGAGGGGGAACATGAATATGTGTTTGTTTTTCGAATTTGAGCTCTTTCTGCAATGGGCACTTTTCATACTATAAGCAGTTTTTCCTAACAAATGCAAGATATAACATGGGCTATCTCCGCAAGGAAACATGAGATCTGCAAACGTTATGGTTTTTTGGTCTTCGGGGAGGATGGGGAACATGAATATGTTTTTGTTTTTCGAATTTGAGCTCTATCTGAAATGAGCACTTTTCATGCTCTAAGCAGTTTTTCCTAACAAATGCAAGATATAACATTGGCTATCTCCGCAAGGAAACATCAGATCTGCACAACTCATGGTTTTTTGGTCTTCGGGGAGGATGGGGAACATGAATATGTGATTGTTTTTCGAATTTGAGATCTTTCTGCAATGGGCACTTTTCATGCTCTAAGCAGTTTTTCCTAACAAATGCAAGATATAACATTGGCTTTCTCCGCAAGGAAACATCAGATCTGCACAACTCATGGTTTTTTGGTCTTCGGGGAGGATGGGGAACATGAATATGTGTTTGTTTTTCGAATTTGAGCTCTTTCTGCAATGGGCACTTTTCATGCTATAAGCAGTTTTTCCTAACAAATGCAAGATATAACATTGGCTATCTCCGCAAGGAAACATCAGATCTGCACAACTCATGGTTTTTTGGTCTTCGGGGAGGATGGGGAACATGAATATGTGTTTGTTTTTCGAATTTGAGATCTTTCTGCAATGGGCACTTTTCATACTATAAGCAGTTTTTCCTAACAAATGCAAGCTATTACATTGGCAATCTCCGCAAGGAAACATCAGATCTGCTCAACTCATGGTTTTTTGGTCTTCGGGGAGGAGGGGGAACATGAATATGTGTTTGTTTTTCGAATTTGAGCTCTTTCTGCAATGGGCACTTTTCATACTATAAGCAGTTTTTCCTAACAAATGCAAGATATAACATGGGCTATCTCCGCAAGGAAACATGAGATCTGCAAACGTTATGGTTTTTTGGTCTTCGGGGAGGATGGGGAACATGAATATGTTTTTGTTTTTCGAATTTGAGCTCTATCTGAAATGAGCACTTTTCATGCTCTAAGCAGTTTTTCCTAACAAATGCAAGATATAACATTGGCTATCTCCGCAAGGAAACATCAGATCTGCACAACTCATGGTTTTTTGGTCTTCGGGGAGGATGGGGAACATGAATATGTGATTGTTTTTCGAATTTGAGATCTTTCTGCAATGGGCACTTTTCATACTATAAGCAGTTTTTCCTAACAAATGCAAGATATAACATGGGCTATCTCCGCAAGGAAACATGAGATCTGCAAAAGTTATGGTTTTCTGTTCTTCGGGGAAGATGGGGAACATGAATATGTGTTTGTTTTTCGAATTTGACCTCTATCTGAAATGAGCACTTTTCATGCTCTAAGCAGTTTTTCCTAACAAATGCAAGATATAACATGGGATATCTGCAAGGAAACATGAGATCTGCAAAAGTTATGGTTTTTTGGTCTTCGGGGAGGATGGGGAACATGAATATGTGTTTGTTTTTCGAATTTGTCCTCTATCTGAAATTAGCACTTTTCATGCTCTAAGCAGTTTTTCCTAACAAATGCAAGATATAACATGGGATATCTGCAAGGAAACATCAGATCTGCACAACTCATGGTTTTTTGGTCTTCGGGGAGGATGGGGAACATGAATATGTGTTTGTTTTTCGAATTTGAGATCTTTCTGCAATGGGCACTTTTCATAGTATAAGCAGTTTTTCCTAACAAATGCAAGCTATTACATTGGCAATCTCCGCAAGGAAACATCAGATCTGATCAACTCATGGTTTTTTGGTCTTCGGGGAGGAGGGGGAACATGAATATGTGATTGTTTTTCGAATTTGAGCTCTTTCTGCAATGGGCACTTTTCATACTAAAAGCAGTTTTTCCTAACAAATGCATGATATAACATTGGCTATCTCCGCAAGGAAACATCAGATCTGCACAACTCATGGTTTTTTGGTCTTCGGGGAGGAGGGGGAACATGAATATGTGTTTGTTTTTCGAATTTGAGATCTTTCTGCAATGGGCACTTTTCATACTATAAGCAGTTTTTCCTAACAAATGCAAGATTTAACATTGGCTATCTCCGCAAGGAAACATCAGATCTGCTCAACCCATGGTTTTTTGTTCTTCGGGGAGGATGGGGAACATGAATATGTGTTTCTTTTTCGAATTTCAGCTCTTTCTGCAATGGGCACTTTTCATACTATAAGCAGTTTTTCCTAACAAATGCAAGATATAACATGGGCTATCTCCGCAAGGAAACATGAGATCTGCAAACGTTATTGTTTTTTGGTCTTCGGGGAGGATGGGGAACATGAATATGTTTTTGTTTTTCGAATTTGAGCTCTATCTGCAATGGGCACTTTTCATACTATAAGCAGTTTTTCCTAACAAATGCTAGATATAACATGGGCTATCTCCGCAAGGAAACATGAGATCTGCAAACGTTATGGTTTTTTGGTCTTCGGGGAGTATGGGGAACATGAATATGTTTTTGTTTTTCGAATTTGAGCTCTATCTGAAATGAGCACTTTTCATGCTATAAGCAGTTTTTCCTAACAAATGCAAGATATAACATGGGCTATCTCCGCAAGGAAACATGAGATCTGCAAACGTTATGGTTTTTTGGTCTTCGGGGAGGATGGGGAACATGAATATGTTTTTGTTTTTCGAATTTGAGCTGTATCTGAAATGAGCACTTTTCATGCTCTAAGCAGTTTTTCCTAACAAATGCAAGATATAACATTGGCTATCTCCGCAAGGAAACATCAGATCTGCACAACTCATGGTTTTTTGGTCTTCGGGGAGGATGGGGAACATGAATAAGTGCTTGTTTTTCGAATTTGAGCTATTTCTGCAATGGGCACTTTTCATACTATAAGCAGTTTTTCCTAACAAATGCAAGATATAACATGGGCTATCTCCGCAAGGAAACATGAGATCTGCAAAAGTAATGGTTTTTTGTTCATCGGGGAGGATGGGGAACATGAATATGTGTTTGTTTTTCGAATTTGACCTCTATCTGAAATGAGCACTTTTCATGCTCTAAGCAGTTTTTCCTAACAAATGCAAGATATAACATTGGCTATCTCCGCAAGGAAACATCAGATCTGCACAACTCATGGTTTTTTGGTCTTCGGGGAGGATGGGGAACATGAATATGTGATTGTTTTTCGAATTTGAGCTCTTTCTGCAATGGGCACTTTTCATGCTATAAGCAGTTTTTCCTAACAAATGCAAGATATAACATTGGCTATCTCCGCAAGGAAACATCAGATCTGCACAACTCATGGTTTTTTGGTCTTCGGGGAGGCTGGGGAACATGAAAATGTGTTTGTTTTTCGAATTTGAGCTCTATCTGAAATGAGCACTTTTCATGCTCTAAGCAGTTTTTCCTAACAAATGCAAGATATAACATTGGCTTTCTCCGCAAGGAAACATCAGATCTGCACAACTCATGGTTTTTTGGTCTTCGGGGAGGATGGGGAACATGAATATGTGATTGTTTTTCGAATTTGAGCTCTTTCTGCAATGGGCACTTTTCATACTATAAGCAGTTTTTCCTAACAAATGCAAGATATAACATGGGCTATCTCCGCAAGGAAACATGAGATCTGCAAAAGTTATTGTTTTTTGGTCTTCGGGGAGGATGGGGAACATGAATATGTTTTTGTTTTTCGAATTTGAGCTCTATCTGAAATGAGCACTTTTCATGCTCTAAGCAGTTTTTCCTAACAAATGCAAGATATAACATTGGCTATCTCTGCAAGGAAACATCAGATCTGCACAACTCATGGTTTTTTGGTCTTCGGGGAGGATGGGGAACATGAATATGTGATTGTTTTTCGAATTTGAGATCTTTCTGCAATGGGCACTTTTCATACTATAAGCAGTTTTTCCTAACAAATGCAAGCTATTACATTGGCAATCTCCGCAAGGAAACATCAGATCTGCACAACTCATGGTTTTTTGGTCTTCGGGGAGGATGGGGAACATGAATATGTGATTGTTTTTCGAATTTGAGCTCTTTCTGCAATGGGCACTTTTCATACTATAAGCAGTTTTTCCTAACAAATGCAAGATATAACATGGGCTATCTCCGCAAGGAAACATCAGATCTGCACAACTCATGGTTTTTTGATCTTCGGGGAGGAGGGGGAACATGAATATGTGTTTGTTTTTCGAATTTGAGATCTTTCTGCAATGGGCACTTTTCATACTATAAGCAGTTTTTCCTAACAAATGCAAGATTTAACATTGGCTATCTCCGCAAGGAAACATCAGATCTGCTCAACCCATGGTTTTTTGGTCTTCGGGGAGGATGGGGAACATGAATATGTGTTTCTTTTTCGAATTTGAGCTCTTTCTGCAATGGGCACTTTTCATACTATAAGCAGTTTTTCCTAACAAATGCAAGATATAACATGGGCTATCTCCGCAAGGAAACATGAGATCTGCAAAAGTTATGGTTTTTTGTTCTTCGGGGAGGATGGGGAACATGAATATGTGTTTGTTTTTCGAATTTGACCTCTATCTGAAATGAGCACTTTTCATGCTCTAAGCAGTTTTTCCTAACAAATGCAAGATATAACATTGGCTATCTCCGCAAGGAAACATCAGATCTGCACAACTCATGGTTTTTTGGTCTTCGGGGAGGATGGGGAACATGAATATGTGTTTGTTTTTCGAATTTGAGCTCTTTCTGCAATGGGCACTTTTCATGCTATAAGCAGTTTTTCCTAACAAATGCAAGATATAACATTGGCTATCTCCGCAAGGAAACATCAGATCTGCACAACTCATGGTTTTTTGGTCTTCGGGGAGGATGGGGAACATGAATATGTGTTTGTTTTTCGAATTTGAGATCTTTCTGCAATGGGCACTTTTCATACTATAAGCAGTTTTTCCTAACAAATGCAAGCTATTACATTGGCAATCTCCGCAAGGAAACATCAGATCTGCTCAACTCATGGTTTTTTGGTCTTCGGGGAGGAGGGGGAACATGAATATGTGTTTGTTTTTCGAATTTGAGCTCTTTCTGCAATGGGCACTTTTCATACTATAAGCAGTTTTTCCTAACAAATGCAAGATATAACATGGGCTATCTCCGCAAGGAAACATGAGATCTGCAAACGTTATGGTTTTTTGGTCTTAAGGGGAGGATGGGGAACATGAATATGTTTTTGTTTTTCGAATTTGAGTTCTATCTGAAATGAGCACTTTTCATGCTCTAAGCAGTTTTTCCTAACAAATGCAAGATATAACATTGGCTATCTCCGCAAGGAAACATCAGATCTGCACAACTCATGGTTTTTTCGTCTTCGGGGAGGATGGGGAATATGAATATGTGATTGTTTTTCGAATTTGAGCTCTTTCTGCAATGGGCACTTTTCATACTATAAGCAGTTTTTCCTAACAAATGCAAGATATAACATGGGCTATCTCCGCAAGGAAACATCAGATCTGCACAACTCATGGTTTTTTGGTCTTCGGGGAGGAGGGGGAACATGAATATGTGTTTGTTTTTCGAATTTGAGCTCTTTCTGCAATGGGCACTTTTCATACTATAAGCAGTTTTTCCTAACAAATGCAAGATATAACATTGGCTATCTCCGCAAGGAAACATCAGATCTGCACAACTCATGGTTTTTTGGTCTTCGGGGAGGATGGTGAACATGAATATGTGTTTGTTTTTCGAATTTGAGCTCTTTCTGCAATGGGCACTTTTCATGCTATAAGCAGTTTTTCCTAACAAATGCAAGATATAACATTGGCTATCTCCGCAAGGAAACATCAGATCTGCACAACTCATGGTTTTTTGGTCTTCGGGGAGGATGGGGAACATGAATATGTGTTTGTTTTTCGAATTTGAGATCTTTCTGCAATGGGCACTTTTCATACTATAAGCAGTTTTTCCTAACAAATGCAAGCTATTACATTGGCAATCTCCGCAAGGAAACATCAGATCTGCTCAACTCATGGTTTTTTGGTCTTCGGGGAGGATGGGGAACATGAATATGTGTTTCTTTTTCGAATTTGAGCTCTTTCTGCAATGGGCACTTTTCATACTATAAGCAGTTTTTCCTAACAAATGCAAGATATAACATGGGCTATCTCCGCAAGGAAACATGAGATCTGCAAAAGTTATGGTTTTTTGTTCTTCGGGGAGGATGGGGAACATGAATATGTGTTTGTTTTTCGAATTTGACCTCTATCTGAAATGAGCACTTTTCATGCTCTAAGCAGTTTTTCCTAACAAATGCAAGATATAACATTGGCTATCTCCGCAAGGAAACATCAGATCTGCACAACTCATGGTTTTTTGGTCTTCGGGGAGGATGGGGAACATGAATATGTGATTGTTTTTCGAATTTGAGCACTTTCTGCAATGGGCACTTTTCATGCTATAAGCAGTTTTTCCTAACAAATGCAAGATATAACATTGGCTATCTCCGCAAGGAAACATCAGATCTGCACAACTCATGGTTTTTTGGTCTTCGGGGAGGCTGGGGAACATGAATATGTTTTTGTTTTTCGAATTTGAGCTCTATCTGAAATGAGCACTTTTCATGCTCTAAGCAGTTTTTCCTAACAAATGCAAGATATAACATTGGCTTTCTCCGCAAGGAAACATCAGATCTGCACAACTCATGGTTTTTTGGTCTTCGGGGAGGATGGGGAACATGAATATGTGATTGTTTTTCGAATTTGAGCTCTTTCTGCAATGGGCACTTTTCATACTATAAGCAGTTTTTCCTAACAAATGCAAGATATAACATGGGCTATCTCCGCAAGGAAACATGAGATCTGCAAAAGTTATGGTTTTTTGTTCTTTGGGGAGGATGGGGAACATGAATATGTGTTTTTTGAATTTGACCTCTATCTGAAATGAGCACTTTTCATGCTCTAAGCAGTTTTTCCTAACAAATGCAAGATATAACATTGGCTATCTCCGCAAGGAAACATCAGATCTGCACAACTCATGGTTTTTTGGTCTTCGGGGAGGATGGGGAACATGAATATGTGATTGTTTTTCGAATTTGAGCTCTTTCTGCAATGGGCACTTTTCATACTATAAGCAGTTTTTCCTAACAAATGCAAGATATAACATGGGCTATCTCCGCAAGGAAACATCAGATCTGCACAACTCATGGTTTTTTGGTCTTCGGGGAGGAGGGGGAACATGAATATGTGTTTGTTTTTCGAATTTGAGATCTTTCTGCAATGGGCACTTTTCATACTATAAGCAGTTTTTCCTAACAAATGCAAGATTTAACATTGGCTATCTCCGCAAGGAAACATCAGATCTGCTCAACCCATGGTTTTTTGGTCTTCGGGGAGGATGGGGAACATGAATATGTGTTTCTTTTTCGAATTTGAGCTCTTTCTGCAATGGGCACTTTTCATACTATAAGCAGTTTTTCCTAACAAATGCAAGATATAACATGGGCTATCTCCGCAAGGAAACATGAGATCTGCAAAAGTTATGGTTTTTTGTTCTTCGGGGAGGATGGGGAACATGAATATGTGTTTGTTTTTCGAATTTGACCTCTATCTGAAATGAGCACTTTTCATGCTCTAAGCAGTTTTTCCTAACAAATGCAAGATATAACATTGGCTATCTCCGCAAGGAAACATCAGATCTGCACAACTCATGGTTTTTTGGTCTTCGGGGAGGATGGGGAACATGAATATGTGTTTGTTTTTCGAATTTGAGCTCTTTCTGCAATGGGCACTTTTCATGCTATAAGCAGTTTTTCCTAACAAATGCAAGATATAACATTGGCTATCTCCGCAAGGAAACATCAGATCTGCACAACTCATGGTTTTTTGGTCTTCGGGGAGGATGGGGAACATGAATATGTGTTTGTTTTTCGAATTTGAGATCTTTCTGCAATGGGCACTTTTCATACTATAAGCAGTTTTTCCTAACAAATGCAAGCTATTACATTGGCAATCTCCACAAGGAAACATCAGATCTGCTCAACTCATGGTTTTTTGGTCTTCGGGGAGGAGGGGGAACATGAATATGTGTTTGTTTTTCGAATTTGAGCTCTTTCTGCAATGGGCACTTTTCATACTATAAGCAGTTTTTCCTAACAAATGCAAGATATAACATGGGCTATCTCCGCAAGGAAACATGAGATCTGCAAACGTTATGGTTTTTTGGTCTTAACGGGAGGATGGGGAACATGAATATGTTTTTGTTTTTCGAATTTGAGTTCTATCTGAAATGAGCACTTTTCATGCTCTAAGCAGTTTTTCCTAACAAATGCAAGATATAACATTGGCTATCTCCGCAAGGAAACATCAGATCTGCACAACTCATGGTTTTTTCGTCTTCGGGGAGGATGGGGAATATGAATATGTGATTGTTTTTCGAATTTGAGCCCTTTCTGCAATGGGCACTTTTCATACTATAAGCAGTTTTTCCTAACAAATGCAAGATATAACATGGGCTATCTCCGCAAGGAAACATCAGATCTGCACAACTCATGGTTTTTTGGTCTTCGGGGAGGAGGGGGAACATGAATATGTGTTTGTTTTTCGAATTTGAGCTCTTTCTGCAATGGGCACTTTTCATACTATAAGCAGTTTTTCCTAACAAATGCAAGATTTAACATTGGCTATCTCCGCAAGGAAACATCAGATCTGCTCAACCCATGGTTTTTTGGTCTTCGGGGAGGATGGGGAACATGAATATGTGTTTCTTTTTCGAATTTGAGCTCTTTCTGCAATGGGCACTTTTCATACTATAAGCAGTTTTCCTAACAAATGCAAGATATAACATGGGCTATCTCCGCAAGGAAACATGAGATCTGCAAAAGTTATGGTTTTTTGTTCTTCGGGGAGGATAGGGAACATGAATATGTGTTTGTTTTTCGAATTTGACCTCTATCTGAAATGAGCACTTTTCATGCTCTAAGCAGTTTTTCCTAACAAATGCAAGATATAACATTGGCTATCTCCGCAAGGAAACATCAGATCTGCACAACTCATGGTTTTTTGGTCTTCGGGGAGGATGGTGAACATGAATATGTGTTTGTTTTTCGAATTTGAGCTCTTTCTGCAATGGGCACTTTTCATGCTATAAGCAGTTTTTCCTAACAAATGCAAGATATAACATTGGCTATCTCCGCAAGGAAACATCAGATCTGCACAACTCATGGTTTTTTGGTCTTCGGGGAGGATGGGGAACATGAATATGTGTTTGTTTTTCGAATTTGAGATCTTTCTGCAATGGGCACTTTTCATACTATAAGCAGTTTTTCCTAACAAATGCAAGCTATTACATTGGCAATCTCCGCAAGGAAACATCAGATCTGCTCAACTCATGGTTTTTTGGTCTTCGGGGAGGATGGGGAACATGAATATGTGTTTCTTTTTCGAATTTGAGCTCTTTCTGCAATGGGCACTTTTCATACTATAAGCAGTTTTTCCTAACAAATGCAAGATATAACATGGGCTATCTCCGCAAGGAAACATGAGATCTGCAAAAGTTATGGTTTTTTGTTCTTCGGGGAGGATGGGGAACATGAATATGTGTTTGTTTTTCGAATTTGACCTCTATCTGAAATGAGCACTTTTCATGCTCTAAGCAGTTTTTCCTAACAAATGCAAGATATAACATTGGCTATCTCCGCAAGGAAACATCAGATCTGCACAACTCATGGTTTTTTGGTCTTCGGGGAGGATGGGGAACATGAATATGTGATTGTTTTTCGAATTTGAGCTCTTTCTGCAATGGGCACTTTTCATGCTATAAGCAGTTTTTCCTAACAAATGCAAGATATAACATTGGCTATCTCCGCAAGGAAACATCAGATCTGCACAACTCATGGTTTTTTGGTCTTCGGGGAGGCTGGGGAACATGAAAATGTGTTTGTTTTTCGAATTTGAGCTCTATCTGAAATGAGCACTTTTCATGCTCTAAGCAGTTTTTCCTAACAAATGCAAGATATAACATTGGCTTTCTCCGCAAGGAAACATCAGATCTGCACAACTCATGGTTTTTTGGTCTTCGGGGAGGAGGGGGAACATGAATATGTGTTTGTTTTTCGAATTTGAGCTCTTTCTGCAATGGGCACTTTTCATACTATAAGCAGTTTTTCCTAACAAATGCAAGATATAACATGGGCTATCTCCGCAAGGAAACATGAGATCTGCAAACGTTATGGTTTTTTGGTCTTAACGGGAGGATGGGGAACATGAATATGTTTTTGTTTTTCGAATTTGAGTTCTATCTGAAATGAGCACTTTTCATGCTCTAAGCAGTTTTTCCTAACAAATGCAAGATATAACATTGGCTATCTCCGCAAGGAAACATCAGATCTGCACAACTCATGGTTTTTTCGTCTTCGGGGAGGATGGGGAATATGAATATGTGATTGTTTTTCGAATTTGAGCCCTTTCTGCAATGGGCACTTTTCATACTATAAGCAGTTTTTCCTAACAAATGCAAGATATAACATGGGCTATCTCCGCAAGGAAACATCAGATCTGCACAACTCATGGTTTTTTGGTCTTCGGGGAGGAGGGGGAACATGAATATGTGTTTGTTTTTCGAATTTGAGCTCTTTCTGCAATGGGCACTTTTCATACTATAAGCAGTTTTTCCTAACAAATGCAAGATTTAACATTGGCTATCTCCGCAAGGAAACATCAGATCTGCTCAACCCATGGTTTTTTGGTCTTCGGGGAGGATGGGGAACATGAATATGTGTTTCTTTTTCGAATTTGAGCTCTTTCTGCAATGGGCACTTTTCATACTATAAGCAGTTTTCCTAACAAATGCAAGATATAACATGGGCTATCTCCGCAAGGAAACATGAGATCTGCAAAAGTTATGGTTTTTTGTTCTTCGGGGAGGATAGGGAACATGAATATGTGTTTGTTTTTCGAATTTGACCTCTATCTGAAATGAGCACTTTTCATGCTCTAAGCAGTTTTTCCTAACAAATGCAAGATATAACATTGGCTATCTCCGCAAGGAAACATCAGATCTGCACAACTCATGGTTTTTTGGTCTTCGGGGAGGATGGTGAACATGAATATGTGTTTGTTTTTCGAATTTGAGCTCTTTCTGCAATGGGCACTTTTCATGCTATAAGCAGTTTTTCCTAACAAATGCAAGATATAACATTGGCTATCTCCGCAAGGAAACATCAGATCTGCACAACTCATGGTTTTTTGGTCTTCGGGGAGGATGGGGAACATGAATATGTGTTTGTTTTTCGAATTTGAGATCTTTCTGCAATGGGCACTTTTCATACTATAAGCAGTTTTTCCTAACAAATGCAAGCTATTACATTGGCAATCTCCGCAAGGAAACATCAGATCTGCTCAACTCATGGTTTTTTGGTCTTCGGGGAGGATGGGGAACATGAATATGTGATTGTTTTTCGAATTTGAGATCTTTCTGCAATGGGCACTTTTCATACTATAAGCAGTTTTTCCTAACAAATGCAAGATATAACATGGGCTATCTCCGCAAGGAAACATGAGATCTGCAAAAGTTATGGTTTTTTGTTCTTCGGGGAGGATGGGGAACATGAATATGTGTTTGTTTTTCGAATTTGACCTCTATCTGAAATGAGCACTTTTCATGCTCTAAGCAGTTTTTCCTAACAAATGCAAGATATAACATTGGCTATCTCCGCAAGGAAACATCAGATCTGCACAACTCATGGTTTTTTGGTCTTCGGGGAGGATGGGGAACATGAATATGTGTTTGTTTTTCGAATTTGAGATCTTTCTGCAATGGGCACTTTTCATACTATAAGCAGTTTTTCCTAACAAATGCAAGCTATTACATTGGCAATCTCCGCAAGGAAACATCAGATCTGCTCAACTCATGGTTTTTTGGTCTTCGGGGAGGAGGGGGAACATGAATATGTGTTTGTTTTTCGAATTTGAGCTCTTTCTGCAATGGGCACTTTTCATACTATAAGCAGTTTTTCCTAACAAATGCAAGATATAACATGGGCTATCTCCGCAAGGAAACATGAGATCTGCAAACGTTATGGTTTTTTGGTCTTCGGGGAGGATGGGGAACATGAATATGTTTTTGTTTTTCGAATTTGAGCTCTATCTGAAATGAGCACTTTTCATGCTCTAAGCAGTTTTTCCTAACAAATGCAAGATATAACATTGGCTATCTCCGCAAGGAAACATCAGATCTGCACAACTCATGGTTTTTTGGTCTTCGGGGAGGATGGGGAACATGAATATGTGATTGTTTTTCGAATTTGAGATCTTTCTGCAATGGGCACTTTTCATGCTATAAGCAGTTTTTCCTAACAAATGCAAGATATAACATTGGCTATCTCCGCAAGGAAACATCAGATCTGCACAACTCATGGTTTTTTGGTCTTCGGGGAGGATGGGGAACATGAATATGTGATTGTTTTTCGAATTTGAGCTCTTTCTGCAATGGGCACTTTTCATACTATAAGCAGTTTTTCCTAACAAATGCATGATATAACATGGGCTATCTACGCAAGGAAACATGAGATCTGCAAACGTTATGGTTTTTTGGTCTTCGGGGAGGATGGGGAACATGAATACGTTTTTGTTTTTCGAATTTGAGCTCTATCTGAAATGAGCACTTTTCATGCTCTAAGCAGTTTTTCCTAACAAACGCAAGATATAACATTGGCTTTCTCCGCAAGGAAACATCAGATCTGCACAACTCATGGTTTTTTGGTCTTCGGGGAGGATGGGGAACATGAATATGTGATTGTTTTTCGAATTTGAGATCTTTCTGCAATGGGCACTTTTCATACTATAAGCAGTTTTTCCTAACAAATGCAAGATATAACATGGGCTATCTCCGCAAGGAAACATGAGATCTGCAAAAGTTATGGTTTTTTGTTCTTCGGGGAGGATGGGGAACATGAATATGTGTTTGTTTTTCGAATTTGACCTCTATCTGAAATGAGCACTTTTCATGCTATAAGCAGTTTTTCCTAACAAATGCAAGATATAACATTGGCTATCTCCGCAAGGAAACATCAGATCTGCACAACTCATGGTTTTTTGGTCTTCGGGGAGGATGGGGAACATGAATATGTGATTGTTTTTCGAATTTGAGCTCTTTCTGCAATGGGCACTTTTCATACTATAAGCAGTTTTTCCTAACAAATGCATGATATAACATGGGCTATCTACGCAAGGAAACATGAGATCTGCAAACGTTATGGTTTTTTGGTCTTCGGGGAGGATGGGGAACATGAATACGTTTTTGTTTTTCGAATTTGAGCTCTATCTGAAATGAGCACTTTTCATGCTCTAAGCAGTTTTTCCTAACAAACGCAAGATATAACATTGGCTTTCTCCGCAAGGAAACATCAGATCTGCACAACTCATGGTTTTTTGGTCTTCGGGGAGGATGGGGAACATGAATATGTGATTGTTTTTCGAATTTGAGATCTTTCTGCAATGGGCACTTTTCATACTATAAGCAGTTTTTCCTAACAAATGCAAGATATAACATGGGCTATCTCCGCAAGGAAACATGAGATCTGCAAAAGTTATGGTTTTTTGTTCTTCGGGGAGGATGGGGAACATGAATATGTGTTTGTTTTTCGAATTTGACCTCTATCTGAAATGAGCACTTTTCATGCTCTAAGCAGTTTTTCCTAACAAATGCAAGATATAACATTGGCTATCTCCGCAAGGAAACATCAGATCTGCACAACTCATGGTTTTTTGGTCTTTGGGAAGGATGGGGAACATGAATATGTGATTGTTTTTCGAATTTGAGCTATTTCTGCAATGGGCACTTTTCATGCTATAAGCAGTTTTTCCTAACAAATGCAAGATATAACATTGGCTATCTCCGCAAGGAAACATCAGATCTGCACAACTCATGGTTTTTTGGTCTTCGGGGAGGATGGGGAACATGAATATGTGTTTGTTTTTCGAATTTGAGCTCTTTCTGCAATGGGCACTTTTCATACTATAAGCAGTTTTTCCTAACAAATGCATGATATAACATGGGCTATCTACGCAAGGAAACATCAGATCTGCAAACGTTATGGTTTTTTGGTCTTCGGGGAGGATGGGGAACATGAATACGTTTTTGTTTTTCGAATTTGAGCTCTATCTGAAATGAGCACTTTTCATGCTCTAAGCAGTTTTTCCTAACAAACGCAAGATATAACATTGGCTTTCTCCGCAAGGAAACATCAGATCTGCACAACTCATGGTTTTTTGGTCTTCGGGGAGGATGGGGAACATGAATATGTGATTGTTTTTCGAATTTGAGATCTTTCTGCAATGGGCACTTTTCATACTATAAGCAGTTTTTCCTAACAAATGCAAGATATAACATGGGCTATCTCCGCAAGGAAACATGAGATCTGCAAAAGTTATGGTTTTTTGTTCTTCGGGGAGGATGGGGAACATGAATATGTGTTTGTTTTTCGAATTTGACCTCTATCTGAAATGAGCACTTTTCATGCTCTAAGCAGTTTTTCCTAACAAATGCAAGATATAACATTGGCTATCTCCGCAAGGAAACATCAGATCTGCACAACTCATGGTTTTTTGGTCTTCGGGGAGGATGGGGAACATGAATATGTGTTTGTTTTTCGAATTTGAGATCTTTCTGCAATGGGCACTTTTCATACTATAAGCAGTTTTTCCTAACAAATGCAAGCTATTACATTGGCAATCTCCGCAAGGAAACATCAGATCTGCTCAACTCATGGTTTTTTGGTCTTCGGGGAGGAGGGGGAACATGAATATGTGTTTGTTTTTCGAATTTGAGCTCTTTCTGCAATGGGCACTTTTCATACTATAAGCAGTTTTTCCTAACAAATGCAAGATATAACATGGGCTATCTCCGCAAGGAAACATGAGATCTGCAAAAGTTATGGTTTTTTGGTCTTCGGGGAGGATGGGGAACATGAATATGTTTTTGTTTTTCGAATTTGAGCTCTATCTGAAATGAGCACTTTTCATGCTCTAAGCAGTTTTTCCTAACAAATGCAAGATATAACATTGGCTATCTCCGCAAGGAAACATCAGATCTGCACAACTCATGGTTTTTTTGGTCTTCGGGGAGGATGGGGAACATGAATATGTGATTGTTTTTCGAATTTGAGATCTTTCTGCAATGGGCACTTTTCATGCTATAAGCAGTTTTTCCTAACAAATGCAAGATATAACATTGGCTATCTCCGCAAGGAAACATCAGATCTGCACAACTCATGGTTTTTTGGTCTTCGGGGAGGATGGGGAACATGAATATGTGATTGTTTTTCGAATTTGAGCTCTTTCTGCAATGGGCACTTTTCATACTATAAGCAGTTTTTCCTAACAAATGCATGATATAACATGGGCTATCTACGCAAGGAAACATGAGATCTGCAAACGTTATGGTTTTTTGGTCTTCGGGGAGGATGGGGAACATGAATACGTTTTTGTTTTTCGAATTTGAGCTCTATCTGAAATGAGCACTTTTCATGCTCTAAGCAGTTTTTCCTAACAAACGCAAGATATAACATTGGCTTTCTCCGCAAGGAAACATCAGATCTGCACAACTCATGGTTTTTTGGTCTTCGGGGAGGATGGGGAACATGAATATGTGATTGTTTTTCGAATTTGAGATCTTTCTGCAATGGGCACTTTTCATACTATAAGCAGTTTTTCCTAACAAATGCAAGATATAACATGGGCTATCTCCGCAAGGAAACATGAGATCTGCAAAAGTTATGGTTTTTTGTTCTTCGGGGAGGATGGGGAACATGAATATGTGTTTGTTTTTCGAATTTGACCTCTATCTGAAATGAGCACTTTTCATGCTCTAAGCAGTTTTTCCTAACAAATGCAAGATATAACATTGGCTATCTCCGCAAGGAAACATCAGATCTGCACAACTCATGGTTTTTTGGTCTTTGGGAAGGATGGGGAACATGAATATGTGATTGTTTTTCGAATTTGAGCTATTTCTGCAATGGGCACTTTTCATGCTATAAGCAGTTTTTCCTAACAAATGCAAGATATAACATTGGCTATCTCCGCAAGGAAACATCAGATCTGCACAACTCATGGTTTTTTGGTCTTCGGGGAGGATGGGGAACATGAATATGTGTTTGTTTTTCGAATTTGAGATCTTTCTGCAATGGGCACTTTTCATACTATAAGCAGTTTTTCCTAACAAATGCAAGCTATTACATTGGCAATCTCCGCAAGGAAACATCAGATCTGCTCAACTCATGGTTTTTTGGTCTTCGGGGAGGAGGGGGAACATGAATATGTGATTGTTTTTCGAATTTGAGCTCTTTCTGCAATGGGCACTTTTCATACTATAAGCAGTTTTTCCTAACAAATGCATGATATAACATTGGCTATCTCCGCAAGGAAACATCAGATCTGCACAACTCATGGTTTTTTGGTCTTCGGGGAGGATGGGGAACATGAATATGTGATTGTTTTTCGAATTTGAGCTCTTTCTGCAATGGGCACTTTTCATACTATAAGCAGTTTTTCCTAACAAATGCAAGTTATAACATGGGCTATCTCCGCAAGGAAACATGAGATCTGCAAAAGTTATTGTTTTTTGGTCTTCGGGGAGGAGGGGGAACATGAATATGTTTTTGTTTTTCGAATTTGAGCTCTATCTGAAATGAGCACTTTTCATGCTCTAAGCAATTTTTCCTAACAAAAGCAAGACATAACATTGGCTATCTCCGCAAGGAAACATCAGATCTGCACAACTCATGGTTTTTTGGTCTTCGGGGAGGATGGGGAACATGAATATGTGATTGTTTCTCGAATTTGAGCTCTTTCTGCAATGGGCACTTTTCATACTATAAGCAGTTTTTCCTAACAAATGCAAGATATAACATGGGCTATCTCCGCAAGGAAACATCAGATCAGCACAACTCATGGTTTCTTGGTCTTAGGGGAGGATGGGGAACATGAATATGTGTTTGTTTTTCGAATTTGAGATCTTTCTGCAATGGGCACTTTTCATACTATAAGCAGTTTTTCCTAACAAATGCAAGCTATTACATTGGCAATCTCCGCAAGGAAACATCAGATCTGCTCAACTCATGGTTTTTTGGTCTTCGGGGAGGAGGGGGAACATGAATATGTGTTTGTTTTTCGAATTTGAGCTCTTTCTGCAATGGGCACTTTTCATACTATAAGCAGTTTTTCCTAACAAATGCATGATATAACATGGGCTATCTCCGCAAGGAAACATGAGATCTGCAAAAGTTATGGTTTTTTGTTCTTTGGGGAGGATGGGGAACATGAATATGTCTTTGTTTTTCGAATTTGAGCTCTATCTGAAATGAGCACTTTTCATGCTCTAAGCAGTTTTTCCTAACAAATGCAAGATATAACATTGGCTTTCTCCGCAAGGAAACATCAGATCTGCACAACTCATGGTTTTTTGGTCTTCGGGGAGGATGGGGAACATGAATATGTGATTGTTTTTCGAATTTGAGATCTTTCTGCAATGGGCACTTTTCATACTATAAGCAGTTTTTCCTAACAAATGCAAGATATAACATGGGCTATCTCCGCAAGGAAACATGAGATCTGCAAAAGTTATGGTTTTTTGTTCTTTGGGGAGGATGGGGAACATGAATATGTGATTGTTTTTCGAATTTGAGCTATTTCTGCAATGGGCACTTTTCATGCTATAAGCAGTTTTTCCTAACAAATGCAAGATATAACATTGGCTATCTCCGCAAGGAAACATCAGATCTGCACAACTCATGGTTTTTTGGTCTTCGTGGAGGATGGGGAACATGAATATGTGTTTGTTTTTCGAATTTGAGATCTTTCTGCAATGGGCACTTTTCATACTATAAGCACTTTTTCCTAACAAATGCAAGCTATTACATTGGCAATCTCCGCAAGGAAACATCAGATCTGCTAAACTCATGGTTTTTTGGTCTTCGGGGAGGAGGGGGAACATGAATATGTGTTTGTTTTTCGAATTTGAGCTCTTTCTGCAATGGGCACTTTTCATACTATAAGCAGTTTTTCCTAACAAATGCATGGTATAACATGGGCTATCTCCGCAAGGAAACATCAGATCTGCTCAACTCATGGTTTTTTGGTCTTCGGGGAGGAGGGGGAACATGAATATGTGTTTGTTTTTCGAATTTGAGCTCTTTCTGCAATGGGCACTTTTCATACTATAAGCAGTTTTTCCTAACAAATGCATGATATAACATGGGCTATCTACGCAAGGAAACATGAGATCTGCAAACGTTATGGTTTTTTGGTCTTCGGGGAGGATGGGGAACATGAATATGTTTTTGTTTTTCGAATTTGAGCTCTATCTGAAATGAGCACTTTTCATGCTCTAAGCAGTTTTTCCTAACAAATGCAAGATATAACATTGGCTTTCTCCGCAAGGAAACATCAGATCTGCACAACTCATGGTTTTTTGGTCTTCGGGGAGGATGGGGAACATGAATATGTGTTTGTTTTTCGAATTTGAGATCTTTCTGCAATGGGCACTTTTCATACTATAAGCAGTTTTTCCTAACAAATGCAAGCTATTACATTGGCAATCTCCGCAAGGAAACATCAGATCTGCTCAACTCATGGTTTTTTGGTCTTCGGGGAGGAGGGGGAACATGAATATGTGTTTGTTTTTCGAATTTGAGCTCTTTCTGCAATGGGCACTTTTCATACTATAAGCAGTTTTTCCTAACAAATGCATGATATAACATGGGCTATCTCCGCAAGGAAACATCAGATCTGCACAACTCATGGTTTTTTGGTCTTCGGGGAGGAGGGGGAACATGAATATGTGTTTGTTTTTCGAATTTGAGATCTTTCTGCAATGGGCACTTTTCATACTATAAGCAGTTTTTCCTAACAAATGCATGATATAACATGGGCTATCTACGCAAGGAAACATGAGATCTGCAAACGTTATGGTTTTTTGGTCTTCGGGGAGGATGGGGAACATGAATATGTTTTTGTTTTTCGAATTTGAGCTCTATCTGAAATGAGCACTTTTCATGCTCTAAGCAGTTTTTCCTAACAAATGCAAGATATAACATTGGCTTTCTCCGCAAGGAAACATCAGATCTGCACAACTCATGGTTTTTTGGTCTTCGGGGAGGATGGGGAACATGAATATGTGTTTGTTTTTCGAATTTGAGATCTTTCTGCAATGGGCACTTTTCATACTATAAGCAGTTTTTCCTAACAAATGCAAGCTATTACATTGGCAATCTCCGCAAGGAAACATCAGATCTGCTCAACTCATGGTTTTTTGGTCTTCGGGGAGGAGGGGGAACATGAATATGTGTTTGTTTTTCGAATTTGAGCTCTTTCTGCAATGGGCACTTTTCATACTATAAGCAGTTTTTCCTAACAAATGCATGATATAACATGGGCTATCTCCGCAAGGAAACATCAGATCTGCACAACTCATGGTTTTTTGGTCTTCGGGGAGGAGGGGGAACATGAATATGTGTTTGTTTTTCGAATTTGAGATCTTTCTGCAATGGGCACTTTTCATACTATAAGCAGTTTTTCCTAACAAATGCAAGATTTAACATTGGCTATCTCCGCAAGGAAACATGAGATCTGCAAACGTTATTGTTTTTTGGTCTTCGGGGAGGATGGGGAACATGAATATGTGATTGTTTTTCGAATTTGAGATCTTTCTGCAATGGGCACTTTTCATGCTATAAGCAGTTTTTCCTAACAAATGCAAGATATAACATTGGCTATCTCCGCAAGGAAACATCAGATCTGCACAACTCATGGTTTTTTGGTCTTCGGGGAGGATGGGGAACATGAATATGTGATTGTTTTTCGAATTTGAGCTCTTTCTGCAATGGGCACTTTTCATACATTAAGCAGTTTTTCCTAACAAATGCATGATATAACATGGGCTATCTACGCAAGGAAACATGAGATCTGCAAACGTTATGGTTTTTTGGTCTTCGGGGAGGATGGGGAACATGAATATGTTTTTGTTTTTCGAATTTGAGCTCTATCTGAAATGAGCACTTTTCATGCTCTAAGCAGTTTTTCCTAACAAATGCAAGATATAACATTGGCTTTCTCCGCAAGGAAACATCAGATCTGCACAACTCATGGTTTTTTGGTCTTCGGGGAGGATGGGGAACATGAATATGTGATTGTTTTTCGAATTTGAGATCTTTCTGCAATGGGCACTTTTCATACTATAAGCAGTTTCTCCTAACAAATGCAAGATATAACATGGGCTATCTCCGCAAGGAAACATCAGATCTGCACAACTCATGGTTTTTTGGTCTTCGGGGAGGATGGGGAACATGAATATGTGATTGTTTTTCGAATTTGAGCTCTTTCTGCAATGGGCACTTTTCATACTATAAGCAGTTTTTCCTAACAAATGCAAGTTATAACATGGGCTATCTCCGCAAGGAAACATGAGATCTGCAAAAGTTATTGTTTTTTGGTCTTCGGGGAGGATGGGGAACATGAATATGTTTTTGTTTTTCGAATTTGAGCTCTATCTGAAATGAGCACTTTTCATGCTCTAAGCAATTTTTCCTAACAAAAGCAAGATATAACATTGGCTATCTCCGCAAGGAAACATCAGATCTGCACAACTCATGGTTTTTTGGTCTTCGGGGAGGATGGGGAACATGAATATGTGTTTCTTTTTCGAATTTGAGCTCTTTCTGCAATGGGCACTTTTCATACTATAAGCAGTTTTTCCTAACAAATGCAAGATATAACATGGGCTATCTCCGCAAGGAAACATGAGATCTGCAAAAGTTATGGTTTTTTGTTCTTCGGGGAGGATGGGGAACATGAATATGTGTTTGTTTTTCGAATTTGACCCCTATCTGAAATGAGCACTTTTCATGCTCTAAGCAGTTTTTCCTAACAAATGCAAGATATAACATTGGCTATCTCCGCAAGGAAACATCAGATCTGCACAACTCATGGTTTTTTGGTCTTCGGGGAGGATGGGGAACATGAATATGTGATTGTTTTTCGAATTTGAGCTCTTTCTGCAATGGGCACTTTTCATACTATAAGCAGTTTTTCCTAACAAATGCAAGATATAACATGGGCTATCTCCCCAAGGAAACATCAGATCTGCACAACTCATGGTTTTTTGGTCTTCGGGGAGGAGGGGGAACATGAATATGTGTTTGTTTTTCGAATTTGAGATCTTTCTGCAATGGGCACTTTTCATACTATAAGCAGTTTTTCCTAACAAATGCAAGATTTAACATTGGCTATCTCCGCAAGGAAACATCAGATCTGCTCAACTCATGGTTTTTTGGTCTTTGGGGAGGATGGGGAACATGAATATGTGTTTCTTTTTCGAATTTGAGCTCTTTCTGCAATGGGCACTTTTCATACTATAAGCAGTTTTTCCTAACAAATGCAAGATATAACATGGGCTATCTCCGCAAGGAAACATGAGATCTGCAAAAGTTATGGTTTTTTGTTCTTCGGGGAGGATGGGGAACATGAATATGTGTTTGTTTTTCGAATTTGAGCTCTATCTGAAATGAGCACTTTTCATGCTCTAAGCAGTTTTTCCTAACAAATGCAAGATATAACATTGGCTATCTCCGCAAGGAAACATCAGATCTGCACAACTCATGGTTTTTTGGTCTTCGGGGAGGATGGGGAACATGAATATGTGATTGTTTTTCGAATTTGAGATCTTTCTGCAATGGGCACTTTTCATGCTATAAGCAGTTTTTCCTAACAAATGCAAGATATAACATTGGCTATCTCCGCAAGGAAACATCAGATCTGCACAACTCATGGTTTTTTGGTCTTCGGGGAGGATGGGGAACATGAATATGTGTTTGTTTTTCGAATTTGAGATCTTTCTGCAATGGGCACTTTTCATAGTATAAGCAGTTTTTCCTAACAAATGCAAGCTATTACATTGGCAATCTCCGCAAGGAAACATCAGATCTGCTCAACTCATGGTTTTTTGGTCTTCGGGGAGGATGGGGAACATGAATATGTTTTTGTTTTTCGAATTTGAGCTCTATCTGAAATGAGCACTTTTCATGCTCTAAGCAGTTTTTCCTAACAAATGCAAGATATAACATTGGCTATCTCCGCAAGGAAACATCAGATCTGCACAACTCATGGTTTTTTGGTCTTCGGGGAGGATGGGGAACATGAATAAGTGCTTGTTTTTCGAATTTGATCTATTTCTGCAATGGGCACTTTTCATACTATAAGCAGTTTTTCCTAACAAATGCAAGATATAACATGGGCTATCTCCGCAAGGAAACATGAGATCTGCAAAAGTAATGGTTTTTTGTTCTTCGGGGAGGATGGGGAACATGAATATGTGTTTGTTTTTCGAATTTGACCTCTATCTGAAATGAGCACTTTTCATGCTCTAAGCAGTTTTTCCTAACAAATGCAAGATATAACATTGGCTATCTCCGCAAGGAAACATCAGATCTGCACAACTCATGGTTTTTTGGTCTTCGGGGAGGATGGGGAACATGAATATGTGTTTGTTTTTCG
Organism: Vipera ursinii; assembly: GCF_947247035.1. Classification (NCBI taxonomy): domain Eukaryota; kingdom Metazoa; phylum Chordata; class Lepidosauria; order Squamata; family Viperidae; genus Vipera; species Vipera ursinii. Next base: position 9,138,759 of record NC_139530.1, on the reverse strand, counting down.
AATTTGAGCTCTTTCTGCAATGGGCACTTTTCATACTATAAGCAGTTTTTCCTAACAAATGCAAGATATAACATGGGCTATCTCCCCAAGGAAACATCAGATCTGCACAACTCATGGTTTTTTGGTCTTCGGGGAGGAGGGGGAACATGAATATGTGTTTGTTTTTCGAATTTGAGATCTTTCTGCAATGGGCACTTTTCATACTATAAGCAGTTTTTCCTAACAAATGCAAGATTTAACATTGGCTATCTCCGCAAGGAAACATCAGATCTGCTCAACTCATGGTTTTTTGGTCTTTGGGGAGGATGGGGAACATGAATATGTGTTTCTTTTTCGAATTTGAGCTCTTTCTGCAATGGGCACTTTTCATACTATAAGCAGTTTTTCCTAACAAATGCAAGATATAACATGGGCTATCTCCGCAAGGAAACATGAGATCTGCAAAAGTTATGGTTTTTTGTTCTTCGGGGAGGATGGGGAACATGAATATGTGTTTGTTTTTCGAATTTGAGCTCTATCTGAAATGAGCACTTTTCATGCTCTAAGCAGTTTTTCCTAACAAATGCAAGATATAACATTGGCTATCTCCGCAAGGAAACATCAGATCTGCACAACTCATGGTTTTTTGGTCTTCGGGGAGGATGGGGAACATGAATATGTGATTGTTTTTCGAATTTGAGATCTTTCTGCAATGGGCACTTTTCATGCTATAAGCAGTTTTTCCTAACAAATGCAAGATATAACATTGGCTATCTCCGCAAGGAAACATCAGATCTGCACAACTCATGGTTTTTTGGTCTTCGGGGAGGATGGGGAACATGAATATGTGTTTGTTTTTCGAATTTGAGATCTTTCTGCAATGGGCACTTTTCATAGTATAAGCAGTTTTTCCTAACAAATGCAAGCTATTACATTGGCAATCTCCGCAAGGAAACATCAGATCTGCTCAACTCATGGTTTTTTGGTCTTCGGGGAGGATGGGGAACATGAATATGTTTTTGTTTTTCGAATTTGAGCTCTATCTGAAATGAGCACTTTTCATGCTCTAAGCAGTTTTTCCTAACAAATGCAAGATATAACATTGGCTATCTCCGCAAGGAAACATCAGATCTGCACAACTCATGGTTTTTTGGTCTTCGGGGAGGATGGGGAACATGAATAAGTGCTTGTTTTTCGAATTTGATCTATTTCTGCAATGGGCACTTTTCATACTATAAGCAGTTTTTCCTAACAAATGCAAGATATAACATGGGCTATCTCCGCAAGGAAACATGAGATCTGCAAAAGTAATGGTTTTTTGTTCTTCGGGGAGGATGGGGAACATGAATATGTGTTTGTTTTTCGAATTTGACCTCTATCTGAAATGAGCACTTTTCATGCTCTAAGCAGTTTTTCCTAACAAATGCAAGATATAACATTGGCTATCTCCGCAAGGAAACATCAGATCTGCACAACTCATGGTTTTTTGGTCTTCGGGGAGGATGGGGAACATGAATATGTGTTTGTTTTTCGAATTTGAGCTCTTTCTGCAATGGGCACTTTTCATGCTATAAGCAGTTTTTCCTAACAAATGCAAGATATAACATTGGCTATCTCCGCAAGGAAACATCAGATCTGCACAACTCATGGTTTTTTGGTCTTCGGGGAGGATGGGGAACATGAATATGTGTTTGTTTTTCGAATTTGAGATCTTTCTGCAATGGGCACTTTTCATACTATAAGCAGTTTTTCCTAACAAATGCAAGCTATTACATTGGCAATCTCCGCAAGGAAACATCAGATCTGCTCAACTCATGGTTTTTTGGTCTTCGGGGAGGAGGGGGAACATGAATATGTGTTTGTTTTTCGAATTTGAGCTCTTTCTGCAATGGGCACTTTTCATACTATAAGCAGTTTTTCCTAACAAATGCAAGATATAACATGGGCTATCTCCGCAAGGAAACATGAGATCTGCAAACGTTATGGTTTTTTGGTCTTCGGGGAGGATGGGGAACATGAATATGTGTTTGTTTTTCGAATTTGAGCTCTATCTGAAATGAGCACTTTTCATGCTCTAAGCAGTTTTTCCTAACAAATGCAAGATATAACATTGGCTATCTCCACAAGGAAACATCAGATCTGCACAACTCATGGTTTTTTGGTCTTCGGGGAGGATGGGGAACATGAATATGTGATTGTTTTTCGAATTTGAGATCTTTCTGCAATGGGCACTTTTCATACTATAAGCAGTTTTTCCTAACAAATGCAAGATATAACATGGGCTATCTCCGCAAGGAAACATGAGATCTGCAAAAGTTATGGTTTTTTGTTCTTCGGGGAAGATGGGGAACATGAATATGTGTTTGTTTTTCGAATTTGACCTCTATCTGAAATGAGCACTTTTCATGCTCTAAGCAGTTTTTCCTAACAAATGCAAGATATAACATGGGATATCTGCAAGGAAACATGAGATCTGCAAAAGTTATGGTTTTTTGGTCTTCGGGGAGGATGGGGAACATGAATATGTGTTTGTTTTTCGAATTTGTCCTCTATCTGAAATTAGCACTTTTCATGCTCTAAGCAGTTTTTCCTAACAAATGCAAGATATAACATTGGCTATCTCCGCAAGGAAACATCAGATCTGCACAACTCATGGTTTTTTGGTCTTCGGGGAGGATGGGGAACATGAATATGTGTTTGTTTTTCGAATTTGAGATCTTTCTGCAATGGGCACTTTTCATAGTATAAGCAGTTTTTCCTAACAAATGCAAGCTATTACATTGGCAATCTCCGCAAGGAAACATCAGATCTGCTCAACTCATGGTTTTTTGGTCTTCGGGGAGGAGGGGGAACATGAATATGTGATTGTTTTTCGAATTTGAGCTCTTTCTGCAATGGGCACTTTTCATACTAAAAGCAGTTTTTCCTAACAAATGCATGATATAACATTGGCTATCTCCGCAAGGAAACATCAGATCTGCACAACTCATGGTTTTTTGGTCTTCGGGGAGGAGGGGGAACATGAATATGTGTTTGTTTTTCGAATTTGAGATCTTTCTGCAATGGGCACTTTTCATACTATAAGCAGTTTTTCCTAACAAATGCAAGATTTAACATTGGCTATCTCCGCAAGGAAACATCAGATCTGCTCAACCCATGGTTTTTTGTTCTTCGGGGAGGATGGGGAACATGAATATGTGTTTCTTTTTCGAATTTCAGCTCTTTCTGCAATGGGCACTTTTCATACTATAAGCAGTTTTTCCTAACAAATGCAAGATATAACATGGGCTATCTCCGCAAGGAAACATGAGATCTGCAAACGTTATTGTTTTTTGGTCTTCGGGGAGGATGGGGAACATGAATATGTGTTTGTTTTTCGAATTTGAGCTCTTTCTGCAATGGGCACTTTTCATGCTATAAGCAGTTTTTCCTAACAAATGCAAGATATAACATTGGCTATCTCCGCAAGGAAACATCAGATCTGCACAACTCATGGTTTTTTGGTCTTCGGGGAGGATGGGGAACATGAATATGTGTTTGTTTTTCGAATTTGAGATCTTTCTGCAATGGGCACTTTTCATACTATAAGCAGTTTTTCCTAACAAATGCAAGCTATTACATTGGCAATCTCCGCAAGGAAACATCAGATCTGCTCAACTCATGGTTTTTTGGTCTTCGGGGAGGAGGGGGAACATGAATATGTGTTTGTTTTTCGAATTTGAGCTCTTTCTGCAATGGGCACTTTTCATACTATAAGCAGTTTTTCCTAACAAATGCAAGATATAACATGGGCTATCTCCGCAAGGAAACATGAGATCTGCAAACGTTATGGTTTTTTGGTCTTCGGGGAGGATGGGGAACATGAATATGTTTTTGTTTTTCGAATTTGAGCTCTATCTGAAATGAGCACTTTTCATGCTCTAAGCAGTTTTTCCTAACAAATGCAAGATATAACATTGGCTATCTCCGCAAGGAAACATCAGATCTGCACAACTCATGGTTTTTTGGTCTTCGGGGAGGATGGGGAACATGAATATGTGATTGTTTTTCGAATTTGAGATCTTTCTGCAATGGGCACTTTTCATGCTCTAAGCAGTTTTTCCTAACAAATGCAAGATATAACATTGGCTTTCTCCGCAAGGAAACATCAGATCTGCACAACTCATGGTTTTTTGGTCTTCGGGGAGGATGGGGAACATGAATATGTGTTTGTTTTTCGAATTTGAGCTCTTTCTGCAATGGGCACTTTTCATGCTATAAGCAGTTTTTCCTAACAAATGCAAGATATAACATTGGCTATCTCCGCAAGGAAACATCAGATCTGCACAACTCATGGTTTTTTGGTCTTCGGGGAGGATGGGGAACATGAATATGTGTTTGTTTTTCGAATTTGAGATCTTTCTGCAATGGGCACTTTTCATACTATAAGCAGTTTTTCCTAACAAATGCAAGCTATTACATTGGCAATCTCCGCAAGGAAACATCAGATCTGCTCAACTCATGGTTTTTTGGTCTTCGGGGAGGAGGGGGAACATGAATATGTGTTTGTTTTTCGAATTTCAGCTCTTTCTGCAATGGGCACTTTTCATACTATAAGCAGTTTTTCCTAACAAATGCAAGATATAACATGGGCTATCTCCGCAAGGAAACATGAGATCTGCAAACGTTATGGTTTTTTGGTCTTCGGGGAGGATGGGGAACATGAATATGTTTTTGTTTTTCGAATTTGAGCTCTATCTGAAATGAGCACTTTTCATGCTCTAAGCAGTTTTTCCTAACAAATGCAAGATATAACATTGGCTATCTCCGCAAGGAAACATCAGATCTGCACAACTCATGGTTTTTTGGTCTTCGGGGAGGATGGGGAACATGAATATGTGATTGTTTTTCGAATTTGAGATCTTTCTGCAATGGGCACTTTTCATACTATAAGCAGTTTTTCCTAACAAATGCAAGATATAACATGGGCTATCTCCGCAAGGAAACATGAGATCTGCAAAAGTTATGGTTTTCTGTTCTTCGGGGAAGATGGGGAACATGAATATGTGTTTGTTTTTCGAATTTGACCTCTATCTGAAATGAGCACTTTTCATGCTCTAAGCAGTTTTTCCTAACAAATGCAAGATATAACATGGGATATCTGCAAGGAAACATGAGATCTGCAAAAGTTATGGTTTTTTGGTCTTCGGGGAGGATGGGGAACATGAATATGTGTTTGTTTTTCGAATTTGTCCTCTATCTGAAATTAGCACTTTTCATGCTCTAAGCAGTTTTTCCTAACAAATGCAAGATATAACATGGGATATCTGCAAGGAAACATCAGATCTGCACAACTCATGGTTTTTTGGTCTTCGGGGAGGATGGGGAACATGAATATGTGTTTGTTTTTCGAATTTGAGATCTTTCTGCAATGGGCACTTTTCATAGTATAAGCAGTTTTTCCTAACAAATGCAAGCTATTACATTGGCAATCTCCGCAAGGAAACATCAGATCTGATCAACTCATGGTTTTTTGGTCTTCGGGGAGGAGGGGGAACATGAATATGTGATTGTTTTTCGAATTTGAGCTCTTTCTGCAATGGGCACTTTTCATACTAAAAGCAGTTTTTCCTAACAAATGCATGATATAACATTGGCTATCTCCGCAAGGAAACATCAGATCTGCACAACTCATGGTTTTTTGGTCTTCGGGGAGGAGGGGGAACATGAATATGTGTTTGTTTTTCGAATTTGAGATCTTTCTGCAATGGGCACTTTTCATACTATAAGCAGTTTTTCCTAACAAATGCAAGATTTAACATTGGCTATCTCCGCAAGGAAACATCAGATCTGCTCAACCCATGGTTTTTTGTTCTTCGGGGAGGATGGGGAACATGAATATGTGTTTCTTTTTCGAATTTCAGCTCTTTCTGCAATGGGCACTTTTCATACTATAAGCAGTTTTTCCTAACAAATGCAAGATATAACATGGGCTATCTCCGCAAGGAAACATGAGATCTGCAAACGTTATTGTTTTTTGGTCTTCGGGGAGGATGGGGAACATGAATATGTTTTTGTTTTTCGAATTTGAGCTCTATCTGCAATGGGCACTTTTCATACTATAAGCAGTTTTTCCTAACAAATGCTAGATATAACATGGGCTATCTCCGCAAGGAAACATGAGATCTGCAAACGTTATGGTTTTTTGGTCTTCGGGGAGTATGGGGAACATGAATATGTTTTTGTTTTTCGAATTTGAGCTCTATCTGAAATGAGCACTTTTCATGCTATAAGCAGTTTTTCCTAACAAATGCAAGATATAACATGGGCTATCTCCGCAAGGAAACATGAGATCTGCAAACGTTATGGTTTTTTGGTCTTCGGGGAGGATGGGGAACATGAATATGTTTTTGTTTTTCGAATTTGAGCTGTATCTGAAATGAGCACTTTTCATGCTCTAAGCAGTTTTTCCTAACAAATGCAAGATATAACATTGGCTATCTCCGCAAGGAAACATCAGATCTGCACAACTCATGGTTTTTTGGTCTTCGGGGAGGATGGGGAACATGAATAAGTGCTTGTTTTTCGAATTTGAGCTATTTCTGCAATGGGCACTTTTCATACTATAAGCAGTTTTTCCTAACAAATGCAAGATATAACATGGGCTATCTCCGCAAGGAAACATGAGATCTGCAAAAGTAATGGTTTTTTGTTCATCGGGGAGGATGGGGAACATGAATATGTGTTTGTTTTTCGAATTTGACCTCTATCTGAAATGAGCACTTTTCATGCTCTAAGCAGTTTTTCCTAACAAATGCAAGATATAACATTGGCTATCTCCGCAAGGAAACATCAGATCTGCACAACTCATGGTTTTTTGGTCTTCGGGGAGGATGGGGAACATGAATATGTGATTGTTTTTCGAATTTGAGCTCTTTCTGCAATGGGCACTTTTCATGCTATAAGCAGTTTTTCCTAACAAATGCAAGATATAACATTGGCTATCTCCGCAAGGAAACATCAGATCTGCACAACTCATGGTTTTTTGGTCTTCGGGGAGGCTGGGGAACATGAAAATGTGTTTGTTTTTCGAATTTGAGCTCTATCTGAAATGAGCACTTTTCATGCTCTAAGCAGTTTTTCCTAACAAATGCAAGATATAACATTGGCTTTCTCCGCAAGGAAACATCAGATCTGCACAACTCATGGTTTTTTGGTCTTCGGGGAGGATGGGGAACATGAATATGTGATTGTTTTTCGAATTTGAGCTCTTTCTGCAATGGGCACTTTTCATACTATAAGCAGTTTTTCCTAACAAATGCAAGATATAACATGGGCTATCTCCGCAAGGAAACATGAGATCTGCAAAAGTTATTGTTTTTTGGTCTTCGGGGAGGATGGGGAACATGAATATGTTTTTGTTTTTCGAATTTGAGCTCTATCTGAAATGAGCACTTTTCATGCTCTAAGCAGTTTTTCCTAACAAATGCAAGATATAACATTGGCTATCTCTGCAAGGAAACATCAGATCTGCACAACTCATGGTTTTTTGGTCTTCGGGGAGGATGGGGAACATGAATATGTGATTGTTTTTCGAATTTGAGATCTTTCTGCAATGGGCACTTTTCATACTATAAGCAGTTTTTCCTAACAAATGCAAGCTATTACATTGGCAATCTCCGCAAGGAAACATCAGATCTGCACAACTCATGGTTTTTTGGTCTTCGGGGAGGATGGGGAACATGAATATGTGATTGTTTTTCGAATTTGAGCTCTTTCTGCAATGGGCACTTTTCATACTATAAGCAGTTTTTCCTAACAAATGCAAGATATAACATGGGCTATCTCCGCAAGGAAACATCAGATCTGCACAACTCATGGTTTTTTGATCTTCGGGGAGGAGGGGGAACATGAATATGTGTTTGTTTTTCGAATTTGAGATCTTTCTGCAATGGGCACTTTTCATACTATAAGCAGTTTTTCCTAACAAATGCAAGATTTAACATTGGCTATCTCCGCAAGGAAACATCAGATCTGCTCAACCCATGGTTTTTTGGTCTTCGGGGAGGATGGGGAACATGAATATGTGTTTCTTTTTCGAATTTGAGCTCTTTCTGCAATGGGCACTTTTCATACTATAAGCAGTTTTTCCTAACAAATGCAAGATATAACATGGGCTATCTCCGCAAGGAAACATGAGATCTGCAAAAGTTATGGTTTTTTGTTCTTCGGGGAGGATGGGGAACATGAATATGTGTTTGTTTTTCGAATTTGACCTCTATCTGAAATGAGCACTTTTCATGCTCTAAGCAGTTTTTCCTAACAAATGCAAGATATAACATTGGCTATCTCCGCAAGGAAACATCAGATCTGCACAACTCATGGTTTTTTGGTCTTCGGGGAGGATGGGGAACATGAATATGTGTTTGTTTTTCGAATTTGAGCTCTTTCTGCAATGGGCACTTTTCATGCTATAAGCAGTTTTTCCTAACAAATGCAAGATATAACATTGGCTATCTCCGCAAGGAAACATCAGATCTGCACAACTCATGGTTTTTTGGTCTTCGGGGAGGATGGGGAACATGAATATGTGTTTGTTTTTCGAATTTGAGATCTTTCTGCAATGGGCACTTTTCATACTATAAGCAGTTTTTCCTAACAAATGCAAGCTATTACATTGGCAATCTCCGCAAGGAAACATCAGATCTGCTCAACTCATGGTTTTTTGGTCTTCGGGGAGGAGGGGGAACATGAATATGTGTTTGTTTTTCGAATTTGAGCTCTTTCTGCAATGGGCACTTTTCATACTATAAGCAGTTTTTCCTAACAAATGCAAGATATAACATGGGCTATCTCCGCAAGGAAACATGAGATCTGCAAACGTTATGGTTTTTTGGTCTTAAGGGGAGGATGGGGAACATGAATATGTTTTTGTTTTTCGAATTTGAGTTCTATCTGAAATGAGCACTTTTCATGCTCTAAGCAGTTTTTCCTAACAAATGCAAGATATAACATTGGCTATCTCCGCAAGGAAACATCAGATCTGCACAACTCATGGTTTTTTCGTCTTCGGGGAGGATGGGGAATATGAATATGTGATTGTTTTTCGAATTTGAGCTCTTTCTGCAATGGGCACTTTTCATACTATAAGCAGTTTTTCCTAACAAATGCAAGATATAACATGGGCTATCTCCGCAAGGAAACATCAGATCTGCACAACTCATGGTTTTTTGGTCTTCGGGGAGGAGGGGGAACATGAATATGTGTTTGTTTTTCGAATTTGAGCTCTTTCTGCAATGGGCACTTTTCATACTATAAGCAGTTTTTCCTAACAAATGCAAGATATAACATTGGCTATCTCCGCAAGGAAACATCAGATCTGCACAACTCATGGTTTTTTGGTCTTCGGGGAGGATGGTGAACATGAATATGTGTTTGTTTTTCGAATTTGAGCTCTTTCTGCAATGGGCACTTTTCATGCTATAAGCAGTTTTTCCTAACAAATGCAAGATATAACATTGGCTATCTCCGCAAGGAAACATCAGATCTGCACAACTCATGGTTTTTTGGTCTTCGGGGAGGATGGGGAACATGAATATGTGTTTGTTTTTCGAATTTGAGATCTTTCTGCAATGGGCACTTTTCATACTATAAGCAGTTTTTCCTAACAAATGCAAGCTATTACATTGGCAATCTCCGCAAGGAAACATCAGATCTGCTCAACTCATGGTTTTTTGGTCTTCGGGGAGGATGGGGAACATGAATATGTGTTTCTTTTTCGAATTTGAGCTCTTTCTGCAATGGGCACTTTTCATACTATAAGCAGTTTTTCCTAACAAATGCAAGATATAACATGGGCTATCTCCGCAAGGAAACATGAGATCTGCAAAAGTTATGGTTTTTTGTTCTTCGGGGAGGATGGGGAACATGAATATGTGTTTGTTTTTCGAATTTGACCTCTATCTGAAATGAGCACTTTTCATGCTCTAAGCAGTTTTTCCTAACAAATGCAAGATATAACATTGGCTATCTCCGCAAGGAAACATCAGATCTGCACAACTCATGGTTTTTTGGTCTTCGGGGAGGATGGGGAACATGAATATGTGATTGTTTTTCGAATTTGAGCACTTTCTGCAATGGGCACTTTTCATGCTATAAGCAGTTTTTCCTAACAAATGCAAGATATAACATTGGCTATCTCCGCAAGGAAACATCAGATCTGCACAACTCATGGTTTTTTGGTCTTCGGGGAGGCTGGGGAACATGAATATGTTTTTGTTTTTCGAATTTGAGCTCTATCTGAAATGAGCACTTTTCATGCTCTAAGCAGTTTTTCCTAACAAATGCAAGATATAACATTGGCTTTCTCCGCAAGGAAACATCAGATCTGCACAACTCATGGTTTTTTGGTCTTCGGGGAGGATGGGGAACATGAATATGTGATTGTTTTTCGAATTTGAGCTCTTTCTGCAATGGGCACTTTTCATACTATAAGCAGTTTTTCCTAACAAATGCAAGATATAACATGGGCTATCTCCGCAAGGAAACATGAGATCTGCAAAAGTTATGGTTTTTTGTTCTTTGGGGAGGATGGGGAACATGAATATGTGTTTTTTGAATTTGACCTCTATCTGAAATGAGCACTTTTCATGCTCTAAGCAGTTTTTCCTAACAAATGCAAGATATAACATTGGCTATCTCCGCAAGGAAACATCAGATCTGCACAACTCATGGTTTTTTGGTCTTCGGGGAGGATGGGGAACATGAATATGTGATTGTTTTTCGAATTTGAGCTCTTTCTGCAATGGGCACTTTTCATACTATAAGCAGTTTTTCCTAACAAATGCAAGATATAACATGGGCTATCTCCGCAAGGAAACATCAGATCTGCACAACTCATGGTTTTTTGGTCTTCGGGGAGGAGGGGGAACATGAATATGTGTTTGTTTTTCGAATTTGAGATCTTTCTGCAATGGGCACTTTTCATACTATAAGCAGTTTTTCCTAACAAATGCAAGATTTAACATTGGCTATCTCCGCAAGGAAACATCAGATCTGCTCAACCCATGGTTTTTTGGTCTTCGGGGAGGATGGGGAACATGAATATGTGTTTCTTTTTCGAATTTGAGCTCTTTCTGCAATGGGCACTTTTCATACTATAAGCAGTTTTTCCTAACAAATGCAAGATATAACATGGGCTATCTCCGCAAGGAAACATGAGATCTGCAAAAGTTATGGTTTTTTGTTCTTCGGGGAGGATGGGGAACATGAATATGTGTTTTTCGAATTTGACCTCTATCTGAAATGAGCACTTTTCATGCTCTAAGCAGTTTTTCCTAACAAATGCAAGATATAACATTGGCTATCTCCGCAAGGAAACATCAGATCTGCACAACTCATGGTTTTTTGGTCTTCGGGGAGGATGGGGAACATGAATATGTGTTTGTTTTTCGAATTTGAGCTCTTTCTGCAATGGGCACTTTTCATGCTATAAGCAGTTTTTCCTAACAAATGCAAGATATAACATTGGCTATCTCCGCAAGGAAACATCAGATCTGCACAACTCATGGTTTTTTGGTCTTCGGGGAGGATGGGGAACATGAATATGTGTTTGTTTTTCGAATTTGAGATCTTTCTGCAATGGGCACTTTTCATACTATAAGCAGTTTTTCCTAACAAATGCAAGCTATTACATTGGCAATCTCCACAAGGAAACATCAGATCTGCTCAACTCATGGTTTTTTGGTCTTCGGGGAGGAGGGGGAACATGAATATGTGTTTGTTTTTCGAATTTGAGCTCTTTCTGCAATGGGCACTTTTCATACTATAAGCAGTTTTTCCTAACAAATGCAAGATATAACATGGGCTATCTCCGCAAGGAAACATGAGATCTGCAAACGTTATGGTTTTTTGGTCTTAACGGGAGGATGGGGAACATGAATATGTTTTTGTTTTTCGAATTTGAGTTCTATCTGAAATGAGCACTTTTCATGCTCTAAGCAGTTTTTCCTAACAAATGCAAGATATAACATTGGCTATCTCCGCAAGGAAACATCAGATCTGCACAACTCATGGTTTTTTCGTCTTCGGGGAGGATGGGGAATATGAATATGTGATTGTTTTTCGAATTTGAGCCCTTTCTGCAATGGGCACTTTTCATACTATAAGCAGTTTTTCCTAACAAATGCAAGATATAACATGGGCTATCTCCGCAAGGAAACATCAGATCTGCACAACTCATGGTTTTTTGGTCTTCGGGGAGGAGGGGGAACATGAATATGTGTTTGTTTTTCGAATTTGAGCTCTTTCTGCAATGGGCACTTTTCATACTATAAGCAGTTTTTCCTAACAAATGCAAGATTTAACATTGGCTATCTCCGCAAGGAAACATCAGATCTGCTCAACCCATGGTTTTTTGGTCTTCGGGGAGGATGGGGAACATGAATATGTGTTTCTTTTTCGAATTTGAGCTCTTTCTGCAATGGGCACTTTTCATACTATAAGCAGTTTTCCTAACAAATGCAAGATATAACATGGGCTATCTCCGCAAGGAAACATGAGATCTGCAAAAGTTATGGTTTTTTGTTCTTCGGGGAGGATAGGGAACATGAATATGTGTTTGTTTTTCGAATTTGACCTCTATCTGAAATGAGCACTTTTCATGCTCTAAGCAGTTTTTCCTAACAAATGCAAGATATAACATTGGCTATCTCCGCAAGGAAACATCAGATCTGCACAACTCATGGTTTTTTGGTCTTCGGGGAGGATGGTGAACATGAATATGTGTTTGTTTTTCGAATTTGAGCTCTTTCTGCAATGGGCACTTTTCATGCTATAAGCAGTTTTTCCTAACAAATGCAAGATATAACATTGGCTATCTCCGCAAGGAAACATCAGATCTGCACAACTCATGGTTTTTTGGTCTTCGGGGAGGATGGGGAACATGAATATGTGTTTGTTTTTCGAATTTGAGATCTTTCTGCAATGGGCACTTTTCATACTATAAGCAGTTTTTCCTAACAAATGCAAGCTATTACATTGGCAATCTCCGCAAGGAAACATCAGATCTGCTCAACTCATGGTTTTTTGGTCTTCGGGGAGGATGGGGAACATGAATATGTGTTTCTTTTTCGAATTTGAGCTCTTTCTGCAATGGGCACTTTTCATACTATAAGCAGTTTTTCCTAACAAATGCAAGATATAACATGGGCTATCTCCGCAAGGAAACATGAGATCTGCAAAAGTTATGGTTTTTTGTTCTTCGGGGAGGATGGGGAACATGAATATGTGTTTGTTTTTCGAATTTGACCTCTATCTGAAATGAGCACTTTTCATGCTCTAAGCAGTTTTTCCTAACAAATGCAAGATATAACATTGGCTATCTCCGCAAGGAAACATCAGATCTGCACAACTCATGGTTTTTTGGTCTTCGGGGAGGATGGGGAACATGAATATGTGATTGTTTTTCGAATTTGAGCTCTTTCTGCAATGGGCACTTTTCATGCTATAAGCAGTTTTTCCTAACAAATGCAAGATATAACATTGGCTATCTCCGCAAAGAAACATCAGATCTGCACAACTCATGGTTTTTTGGTCTTCGGGGAGGCTGGGGAACATGAAAATGTGTTTGTTTTTCGAATTTGAGCTCTATCTGAAATGAGCACTTTTCATGCTCTAAGCAGTTTTTCCTAACAAATGCAAGATATAACATTGGCTTTCTCCGCAAGGAAACATCAGATCTGCACAACTCATGGTTTTTTGGTCTTCGGGGAGGAGGGGGAACATGAATATGTGTTTGTTTTTCGAATTTGAGCTCTTTCTGCAATGGGCACTTTTCATACTATAAGCAGTTTTTCCTAACAAATGCAAGATATAACATGGGCTATCTCCGCAAGGAAACATGAGATCTGCAAACGTTATGGTTTTTTGGTCTTAACGGGAGGATGGGGAACATGAATATGTTTTTGTTTTTCGAATTTGAGTTCTATCTGAAATGAGCACTTTTCATGCTCTAAGCAGTTTTTCCTAACAAATGCAAGATATAACATTGGCTATCTCCGCAAGGAAACATCAGATCTGCACAACTCATGGTTTTTTCGTCTTCGGGGAGGATGGGGAATATGAATATGTGATTGTTTTTCGAATTTGAGCCCTTTCTGCAATGGGCACTTTTCATACTATAAGCAGTTTTTCCTAACAAATGCAAGATATAACATGGGCTATCTCCGCAAGGAAACATCAGATCTGCACAACTCATGGTTTTTTGGTCTTCGGGGAGGAGGGGGAACATGAATATGTGTTTGTTTTTCGAATTTGAGCTCTTTCTGCAATGGGCACTTTTCATACTATAAGCAGTTTTTCCTAACAAATGCAAGATTTAACATTGGCTATCTCCGCAAGGAAACATCAGATCTGCTCAACCCATGGTTTTTTGGTCTTCGGGGAGGATGGGGAACATGAATATGTGTTTCTTTTTCGAATTTGAGCTCTTTCTGCAATGGGCACTTTTCATACTATAAGCAGTTTTCCTAACAAATGCAAGATATAACATGGGCTATCTCCGCAAGGAAACATGAGATCTGCAAAAGTTATGGTTTTTTGTTCTTCGGGGAGGATAGGGAACATGAATATGTGTTTGTTTTTCGAATTTGACCTCTATCTGAAATGAGCACTTTTCATGCTCTAAGCAGTTTTTCCTAACAAATGCAAGATATAACATTGGCTATCTCCGCAAGGAAACATCAGATCTGCACAACTCATGGTTTTTTGGTCTTCGGGGAGGATGGTGAACATGAATATGTGTTTGTTTTTCGAATTTGAGCTCTTTCTGCAATGGGCACTTTTCATGCTATAAGCAGTTTTTCCTAACAAATGCAAGATATAACATTGGCTATCTCCGCAAGGAAACATCAGATCTGCACAACTCATGGTTTTTTGGTCTTCGGGGAGGATGGGGAACATGAATATGTGTTTGTTTTTCGAATTTGAGATCTTTCTGCAATGGGCACTTTTCATACTATAAGCAGTTTTTCCTAACAAATGCAAGCTATTACATTGGCAATCTCCGCAAGGAAACATCAGATCTGCTCAACTCATGGTTTTTTGGTCTTCGGGGAGGATGGGGAACATGAATATGTGTTTCTTTTTCGAATTTGAGCTCTTTCTGCAATGGGCACTTTTCATACTATAAGCAGTTTTTCCTAACAAATGCAAGATATAACATGGGCTATCTCCGCAAGGAAACATGAGATCTGCAAAAGTTATGGTTTTTTGTTCTTCGGGGAGGATGGGGAACATGAATATGTGTTTGTTTTTCGAATTTGACCTCTATCTGAAATGAGCACTTTTCATGCTCTAAGCAGTTTTTCCTAACAAATGCAAGATATAACATTGGCTATCTCCGCAAGGAAACATCAGATCTGCACAACTCATGGTTTTTTGGTCTTCGGGGAGGATGGGGAACATGAATATGTGATTGTTTTTCGAATTTGAGCTCTTTCTGCAATGGGCACTTTTCATGCTATAAGCAGTTTTTCCTAACAAATGCAAGATATAACATTGGCTATCTCCGCAAGGAAACATCAGATCTGCACAACTCATGGTTTTTTGGTCTTCGGGGAGGCTGGGGAACATGAAAATGTGTTTGTTTTTCGAATTTGAGCTCTATCTGAAATGAGCACTTTTCATGCTCTAAGCAGTTTTTCCTAACAAATGCAAGATATAACATTGGCTTTCTCCGCAAGGAAACATCAGATCTGCACAACTCATGGTTTTTTGGTCTTCGGGGAGGATGGGGAACATGAATATGTGATTGTTTTTCGAATTTGAGCTCTTTCTGCAATGGGCACTTTTCATACTATAAGCAGTTTTTCCTAACAAATGCAAGATATAACATGGGCTATCTCCGCAAGGAAACATGAGATCTGCAAAAGTTATTGTTTTTTGGTCTTCGGGGAGGATGGGGAACATGAATATGTTTTTGTTTTTCGAATTTGAGCTCTATCTGAAATGAGCACTTTTCATGCTCTAAGCAGTTTTTCCTAACAAATGCAAGATATAACATTGGCTATCTCTGCAAGGAAACATCAGATCTGCACAACTCATGGTTTTTTGGTCTTCGGGGAGGATGGGGAACATGAATATGTGATTGTTTTTCGAATTTGAGATCTTTCTGCAATGGGCACTTTTCATACTATAAGCAGTTTTTCCTAACAAATGCAAGCTATTACATTGGCAATCTCCGCAAGGAAACATCAGATCTGCTCAACTCATGGTTTTTTGGTCTTCGGGGAGGAGGGGGAACATGAATATGTGTTTGTTTTTCGAATTTGAGCTCTTTCTGCAATGGGCACTTTTCATACTATAAGCAGTTTTTCCTAACAAATGCATGATATAACATGGGCTATCTACGCAAGGAAACATGAGATCTGCAAACGTTATGGTTTTTTGGTCTTCGGGGAGGATGGGGAACATGAATATGTTTTTGTTTTTCGAATTTGAGCTCTATCTGAAATGAGCACTTTTCATGCTCTAAGCAGTTTTTCCTAACAAATGCAAGATATAACATTGGCTTTCTCCGCAAGGAAACATCAGATCTGCACAACTCATGGTTTTTTGGTCTTCGGGGAGGATGGGGAACATGAATATGTGATTGTTTTTCGAATTTGAGCTCTTTCTGCAATGGGCACTTTTCATACTATAAGCAGTTTTTCCTAACAAATGCAAGATATAACATGGGCTATCTCCGCAAGGAAACATGAGATCTGCAAACGTTATGGTTTTTTGGTCTTAACGGGAGGATGGGGAACATGAATATGTTTTTGTTTTTCGAATTTGAGTTCTATCTGAAATGAGCACTTTTCATGCTCTAAGCAGTTTTTCCTAACAAATGCAAGATATAACATTGGCTATCTCCGCAAGGAAACATCAGATCTGCACAACTCATGGTTTTTTCGTCTTCGGGGAGGATGGGGAATATGAATATGTGATTGTTTTTCGAATTTGAGCCCTTTCTGCAATGGGCACTTTTCATACTATAAGCAGTTTTTCCTAACAAATGCAAGATATAACATGGGCTATCTCCGCAAGGAAACATCAGATCTGCACAACTCATGGTTTTTTGGTCTTCGGGGAGGAGGGGGAACATGAATATGTGTTTCTTTTTCGAATTTGAGCTCTTTCTGCAATGGGCACTTTTCATACTATAAGCAGTTTTCCTAACAAATGCAAGATATAACATGGGCTATCTCCGCAAGGAAACATGAGATCTGCAAAAGTTATGGTTTTTTGTTCTTCGGGGAGGATGGGGAACATGAATATGTGTTTGTTTTTCGAATTTGACCTCTATCTGAAATGAGCACTTTTCATGCTCTAAGCAGTTTTTCCTAACAAATGCAAGATATAACATTGGCTATCTCCGCAAGGAAACATCAGATCTGCACAACTCATGGTTTTTTGGTCTTCGGGGAGGATGGTGAACATGAATATGTGTTTGTTTTTCGAATTTGAGCTCTTTCTGCAATGGGCACTTTTCATGCTATAAGCAGTTTTTCCTAACAAATGCAAGATATAACATTGGCTATCTCCGCAAGGAAACATCAGATCTGCACAACTCATGGTTTTTTGGTCTTCGGGGAGGATGGGGAACATGAATATGTGTTTGTTTTTCGAATTTGAGATCTTTCTGCAATGGGCACTTTTCATACTATAAGCAGTTTTTCCTAACAAATGCAAGCTATTACATTGGCAATCTCCGCAAGGAAACATCAGATCTGCTCAACTCATGGTTTTTTGGTCTTCGGGGAGGAGGGGGAACATGAATATGTGTTTGTTTTTCGAATTTGAGCTCTTTCTGCAATGGGCACTTTTCATACTATAAGCAGTTTTTCCTAACAAATGCAAGATATAACATGGGCTATCTCCGCAAGGAAACATGAGATCTGCAAACGTTATGGTTTTTTGGTCTTAAGGGGAGGATGGGGAACATGAATATGTTTTTGTTTTTCGAATTTGAGCTCTATCTGAAATGAGCACTTTTCATGCTCTAAGCAGTTTTTCCTAACAAATGCAAGATTTAACATTGGCTATCTCCGCAAGGAAACATGAGATCTGCTCAACCCATGGTTTTTTGGTCTTCGGGGAGGATGGGGAACATGAATATGTTTCTTTTTCGAATTTGAGCTCTTTCTGCAATGGGCACTTTTCATACTATAAGCAGTTTTTCCTAACAAATGCAAGATATAACATGGGCTATCTCCGCAAGGAAACATGAGATCTGCAAACGTTATTGTTTTTTGGTCTTCGGGGAGGATGGGGAACATGAATATGTTTTTGTTTTTCGAATTTGAGCTCTATCTGAAATGAGCACTTTTCATGCTCTAAGCAGTTTTTCCTAACAAATGCAAGATATAACATGGGCTATCTCCGCAAGGAAACATCAGATCTGCACAACTCATGGTTTTTTGGTATTCGGGGAGGATGGGGAACATGAATATGTGATTGTTTTTCGAATTTGAGCTCTTTCTGCAATGGGCACTTTTCATACTATAAGCAGTTTTTCCTAACAAATGCAAGATATAACATGGGCTATCTCCGCAAGGAAACATGAGATGTGCAAAAGTTATGGTTTTTTGTTCTTCGGGGAGGATGGGGAACATGAATATGTGTTTGTTTTTCGAATTTGACCTCTATCTGAAATGAGCACTTTTCATGCTCTAAGCAGTTTTTCCTAACAAATGCAAGATATAACAATGGCTATCTCCGCAAGGAAACATCAGATCTGCACAACTCATGGTTTTTTGGTCTTCGGGGAGGATGGGGAACATGAATATGTGTTTGTTTTTCGAATTTGAGCTCTTTCTGCAATGGGCACTTTTCATTCTATAAGCAGTTTTTCCTAACAAATGCAAGATATAACATTGGCTATCTCCGCAAGGAAACATCAGATCTGCACAACTCATGGTTTTTTGGTCTTCGGGGAGGATGGGGAACATGAATATGTGTTTGTTTTTCGAATTTGAGATCTTTCTGCAATGGGCACTTTTCATACTATAAGCAGTTTTTCCTAACAAATGCAAGCTATTACATTGGCAATCTCCGCAAGGAAACATCAGATCTGCTCAACTCATGGTTTTTTGGTCTTCGGGGAGGAGGGGGAACATGAATATGTGTTTGTTTTTCGAATTTGAGCTCTTTCTGCAATGGGCACTTTTCATACTATAAGCAGTTTTTCCTAACAAATGCAAGATATAACATGGGCTATCTCCGCAAGGAAACATGAGATCTGCAAACGTTATGGTTTTTTGGTCTTAACGGGAGGATGGGGAACATGAATATGTTTTTGTTTTTCGAATTTGAGTTCTATCTGAAATGAGCACTTTTCATGCTCTAAGCAGTTTTTCCTAACAAATGCAAGATATAACATTGGCTATCTCCGCAAGGAAACATCAGATCTGCACAACTCATGGTTTTTTCGTCTTCGGGGAGGATGGGGAATATGAATATGTGATTGTTTTTCGAATTTGAGCCCTTTCTGCAATGGGCACTTTTCATACTATAAGCAGTTTTTCCTAACAAATGCAAAATATAACATGGGCTATCTCCGCAAGGAAACATCAGATCTGCACAACTCATGGTTTTTTGGTCTTCGGGGAGGAGGGGGAACATGAATATGTGTTTGTTTTTCGAATTTGAGCTCTTTCTGCAATGGGCACTTTTCATACTATAAGCAGTTTTTCCTAACAAATGCAAGATTTAACATTGGCTATCTCCGCAAGGAAACATCAGATCTGCTCAACCCATGGTTTTTTGGTCTTCGGGGAGGATGGGGAACATGAATATGTGTTTCTTTTTCGAATTTGAGCTCTTTCTGCAATGGGCACTTTTCATACTATAAGCAGTTTTCCTAACAAATGCAAGATATAACATGGGCTATCTCCGCAAGGAAACATGAGATCTGCAAAAGTTATGGTTTTTTGTTCTTCGGGGAGGATGGGGAACATGAATATGTGTTTGTTTTTCGAATTTGACCTCTATCTGAAATGAGCACTTTTCATGCTCTAAGCAGTTTTTCCTAACAAATGCAAGATATAACATTGGCTATCTCCGCAAGGAAACATCAGATCTGCACAACTCATGGTTTTTTGGTCTTCGGGGAGGATGGTGAACATGAATATGTGTTTGTTTTTCGAATTTGAGCTCTTTCTGCAATGGGCACTTTTCATGCTATAAGCAGTTTTTCCTAACAAATGCAAGATATAACATTGGCTATCTCCGCAAGGAAACATCAGATCTGCACAACTCATGGTTTTTTGGTATTCGGGGAGGATGGGGAACATGAATATGTGATTGTTTTTCGAATTTGAGCTCTTTCTGCAATGGGCACTTTTCATACTATAAGCAGTTTTTCCTAACAAATGCAAGCTATTACATTGGCAATCTCCGCAAGGAAACATCAGATCTGCTCAACTCATGGTTTTTTGGTCTTCGGGGAGGATGGGGAACATGAATATGTGTTTCTTTTTCGAATTTGAGCTCTTTCTGCAATGGGCACTTTTCATACTATAAGCAGTTTTTCCTAACAAATGCAAGATATAACATGGGCTATCTCCGCAAGGAAACATCAGATCTGCACAACTCATGGTTTTTTGGTCTTCGGGGAGGAGGGGGAACATGAATATGTGTTTGTTTTTCGAATTTGACCTCTATCTGAAATGAGCACTTTTCATGCTCTAAGCAGTTTTTCCTAACAAATGCAAGATATAACATTGGCTATCTCCGCAAGGAAACATCAGATCTGCACAACTCATGGTTTTTTGGTCTTCGGGGAGGATGGGGAACATGAATATGTGATTGTTTTTCGAATTTGAGCTCTTTCTGCAATGGGCACTTTTCATGCTATAAGCAGTTTTTCCTAACAAATGCAAGATATAACATTGGCTATCTCCGCAAGGAAACATCAGATCTGCACAACTCATGGTTTTTTGGTCTTCGGGGAGGCTGGGGAACATGAAAATGTGTTTGTTTTTCGAATTTGAGCTCTATCTGAAATGAGCACTTTTCATGCTCTAAGCAGTTTTTCCTAACAAATGCAAGATATAACATTGGCTTTCTCCGCAAGGAAACATCAGATCTGCACAACTCATGGTTTTTTGGTCTTCGGGGAGGATGGGGAACATGAATATGTGATTGTTTTTCGAATTTGAGCTCTTTCTGCAATGGGCACTTTTCATACTATAAGCAGTTTTTCCTAACAAATGCAAGATATAACATGGGCTATCTCCGCAAGGAAACATGAGATCTGCAAAAGTTATTGTTTTTTGGTCTTCGGGGAGGATGGGGAACATGAATATGTTTTTGTTTTTCGAATTTGAGCTCTATCTGAAATGAGCACTTTTCATGCTCTAAGCAGTTTTTCCTAACAAATGCAAGATATAACATTGGCTATCTCTGCAAGGAAACATCAGATCTGCACAACTCATGGTTTTTTGGTCTTCGGGGAGGATGGGGAACATGAATATGTGATTGTTTTTCGAATTTGAGATCTTTCTGCAATGGGCACTTTTCATACTATAAGCAGTTTTTCCTAACAAATGCAAGCTATTACATTGGCAATCTCCGCAAGGAAACATCAGATCTGCTCAACTCATGGTTTTTTGGTCTTCGGGGAGGAGGGGGAACATGAATATGTGTTTGTTTTTCGAATTTGAGCTCTTTCTGCAATGGGCACTTTTCATACTATAAGCAGTTTTTCCTAACAAATGCATGATATAACATGGGCTATCTACGCAAGGAAACATGAGATCTGCAAACGTTATGGTTTTTTGGTCTTCGGGGAGGATGGGGAACATGAATATGTTTTTGTTTTTCGAATTTGAGCTCTATCTGAAATGAGCACTTTTCATGCTCTAAGCAGTTTTTCCTAACAAATGCAAGATATAACATTGGCTTTCTCCGCAAGGAAACATCAGATCTGCACAACTCATGGTTTTTTGGTCTTCGGGGAGGATGGGGAACATGAATATGTGATTGTTTTTCGAATTTGAGCTCTTTCTGCAATGGGCACTTTTCATACTATAAGCAGTTTTTCCTAACAAATGCAAGATATAACATGGGCTATCTCCGCAAGGAAACATGAGATCTGCAAACGTTATTGTTTTTTGGTCTTCGGGGAGGATGGGGAACATGAATATGTGTTTGTTTTTCGAATTTGAGCTCTTTCTGCAATGGGCACTTTTCATGCTATAAGCAGTTTTTCCTAACAAATGCAAGATATAACATTGGCTATCTCCGCAAGGAAACATGAGATCTGCTAACGTTATGGTTTTTTGGTCTTCGGGGAGGATGGGGAACATGAATATGTTTTTGTTTTTCGAATTTGAGCTCTATCTGAAATGAGCACTTTTCATGCTCTAAGCAGTTTTTCCTAACAAATGCAAGATATAACATTGGCTATCTCCGCAAGGAAACATCAGATCTGCACAACTCATGGTTTTTTGGTCTTCGGGGAGGATGGGGAACATGAATATGTGATTGTTTTTCGAATTTGAGATCTTTCTGCAATGGGCACTTTTCATACTATAAGCAGTTTTTCCTAACAAATGCAAGATATAACATTGGCTATCTCCGCAAGGAAACATCAGATCTGCACAACTCATGGTTTTTTGGTCTTCGGGGAGGATGGGGAACATGAATATGTGATTGTTTTTCGAATTTGAGCTCTTTCTGCAATGGGCACTTTTCATGCTATAAGCAGTTTTTCCTAACAAATGCAAGATATAACATTGGCTATCTCCGCAAGGAAACATCAGATCTGCACAACTCATGGTTTTTTGGTCTTCGGGGAGGCTGGGGAACATGAAAATGTGTTTGTTTTTCGAATTTGAGCTCTATCTGAAATGAGCACTTTTCATGCTCTAAGCAGTTTTTCCTAACAAATGCAAGATATAACATTGGCTTTCTCCGCAAGGAAACATCAGATCTGCACAACTCATGGTTTTTTGGTCTTCGGGGAGGATGGGGAACATGAATATGTGATTGTTTTTCGAATTTGAGCTCTTTCTGCAATGGGCACTTTTCATACTATAAGCAGTTTTTCCTAACAAATGCAAGATATAACATGGGCTATCTCCGCAAGGAAACATGAGATCTGCAAAAGTTATTGTTTTTTGGTCTTCGGGGAGGATGGGGAACATGAATATGTTTTTGTTTTTCGAATTTGAGCTCTATCTGAAATGAGCACTTTTCATGCTCTAAGCAGTTTTTCCTAACAAATGCAAGATATAACATTGGCTATCTCTGCAAGGAAACATCAGATCTGCACAACTCATGGTTTTTTGGTCTTCGGGGAGGATGGGGAACATGAATATGTGATTGTTTTTCGAATTTGAGATCTTTCTGCAATGGGCACTTTTCATACTATAAGCAGTTTTTCCTAACAAATGCAAGCTATTACATTGGCAATCTCCGCAAGGAAACATCAGATCTGCTCAACTCATGGTTTTTTGGTCTTCGGGGAGGAGGGGGAACATGAATATGTGTTTGTTTTTCGAATTTGAGCTCTTTCTGCAATGGGCACTTTTCATACTATAAGCAGTTTTTCCTAACAAATGCATGATATAACATGGGCTATCTACGCAAGGAAACATGAGATCTGCAAACGTTATGGTTTTTTGGTCTTCGGGGAGGATGGGGAACATGAATATGTTTTTGTTTTTCGAATTTGAGCTCTATCTGAAATGAGCACTTTTCATGCTCTAAGCAGTTTTTCCTAACAAATGCAAGATATAACATTGGCTTTCTCCGCAAGGAAACATCAGATCTGCACAACTCATGGTTTTTTGGTCTTCGGGGAGGATGGGGAACATGAATATGTGATTGTTTTTCGAATTTGAGCTCTTTCTGCAATGGGCACTTTTCATACTATAAGCAGTTTTTCCTAACAAATGCAAGATATAACATGGGCTATCTCCGCAAGGAAACATGAGATCTGCAAACGTTATTGTTTTTTGGTCTTCGGGGAGGATGGGGAACATGAATATGTGTTTGTTTTTCGAATTTGAGCTCTTTCTGCAATGGGCACTTTTCATGCTATAAGCAGTTTTTCCTAACAAATGCAAGATATAACATTGGCTATCTCCGCAAGGAAACATGAGATCTGCTAACGTTATGGTTTTTTGGTCTTCGGGGAGGATGGGGAACATGAATATGTTTTTGTTTTTCGAATTTGAGCTCTATCTGAAATGAGCACTTTTCATGCTCTAAGCAGTTTTTCCTAACAAATGCAAGATATAACATTGGCTATCTCCGCAAGGAAACATCAGATCTGCACAACTCATGGTTTTTTGGTCTTCGGGGAGGCTGGGGAACATGAAAATGTGTTTGTTTTTCGAATTTGAGCTCTATCTGAAATGAGCACTTTTCATGCTCTAAGCAGTTTTTCCTAACAAATGCAAGATATAACATTGGCTTTCTCCGCAAGGAAACATCAGATCTGCACAACTCATGGTTTTTTGGTCTTCGGGGAGGATGGGGAACATGAATATGTGATTGTTTTTCGAATTTGAGCTCTTTCTGCAATGGGCACTTTTCATACTATAAGCAGTTTTTCCTAACAAATGCAAGATATAACATGGGCTATCTCCGCAAGGAAACATGAGATCTGCAAAAGTTATTGTTTTTTGGTCTTCGGGGAGGATGGGGAACATGAATATGTTTTTGTTTTTCGAATTTGAGCTCTATCTGAAATGAGCACTTTTCATGCTCTAAGCAGTTTTTCCTAACAAATGCAAGATATAACATTGGCTATCTCTGCAAGGAAACATCAGATCTGCACAACTCATGGTTTTTTGGTCTTCGGGGAGGATGGGGAACATGAATATGTGATTGTTTTTCGAATTTGAGATCTTTCTGCAATGGGCACTTTTCATACTATAAGCAGTTTTTCCTAACAAATGCAAGCTATTACATTGGCAATCTCCGCAAGGAAACATCAGATCTGCTCAACTCATGGTTTTTTGGTCTTCGGGGAGGAGGGGGAACATGAATATGTGTTTGTTTTTCGAATTTGAGCTCTTTCTGCAATGGGCACTTTTCATACTATAAGCAGTTTTTCCTAACAAATGCATGATATAACATGGGCTATCTACGCAAGGAAACATGAGATCTGCAAACGTTATGGTTTTTTGGTCTTCGGGGAGGATGGGGAACATGAATATGTTTTTGTTTTTCGAATTTGAGCTCTATCTGAAATGAGCACTTTTCATGCTCTAAGCAGTTTTTCCTAACAAATGCAAGATATAACATTGGCTTTCTCCGCAAGGAAACATCAGATCTGCACAACTCATGGTTTTTTGGTCTTCGGGGAGGATGGGGAACATGAATATGTGATTGTTTTTCGAATTTGAGCTCTTTCTGCAATGGGCACTTTTCATACTATAAGCAGTTTTTCCTAACAAATGCAAGATATAACATGGGCTATCTCCGCAAGGAAACATGAGATCTGCAAACGTTATTGTTTTTTGGTCTTCGGGGAGGATGGGGAACATGAATATGTGTTTGTTTTTCGAATTTGAGCTCTTTCTGCAATGGGCACTTTTCATGCTATAAGCAGTTTTTCCTAACAAATGCAAGATATAACATTGGCTATCTCCGCAAGGAAACATGAGATCTGCTAACGTTATGGTTTTTTGGTCTTCGGGGAGGATGGGGAACATGAATATGTTTTTGTTTTTCGAATTTGAGCTCTATCTGAAATGAGCACTTTTCATGCTCTAAGCAGTTTTTCCTAACAAATGCAAGATATAACATTGGCTATCTCCGCAAGGAAACATCAGATCTGCACAACTCATGGTTTTTTGGTCTTCGGGGAGGATGGGGAACATGAATATGTGATTGTTTTTCGAATTTGAGATCTTTCTGCAATGGGCACTTTTCATACTATAAGCAGTTTTTCCTAACAAATGCAAGATATAACATGGGCTATCTCCGCAAGGAAACATGAGATCTGCAAAAGTTATGGTTTTTTGTTCTTCGGGGAAGATGGGGAACATGAATATGTGTTTGTTTTTCGAATTTGACCTCTATCTGAAATGAGCACTTTTCATGCTCTAAGCAGTTTTTCCTAACAAATGCAAGATATAACATGGGATATCTGCAAGGAAACATGAGATCTGCAAAAGTTATGGTTTTTTGGTCTTCGGGGAGGATGGGGAACATGAATATGTGTTTGTTTTTCGAATTTGTCCTCTATCTGAAATTAGCACTTTTCATGCTCTAAGCAGTTTTTCCTAACAAATGCAAGATATAACATTGGCTATCTCCGCAAGGAAACATCAGATCTGCACAACTCATGGTTTTTTGGTCTTCGGGGAGGATGGGGAACATGAATATGTGTTTGTTTTTCGAATTTGAGATCTTTCTGCAATGGGCACTTTTCATAGTATAAGCAGTTTTTCCTAACAAATGCAAGCTATTACATTGGCAATCTCCGCAAGGAAACATCAGATCTGATCAACTCATGGTTTTTTGGTCTTCGGGGAGGAGGGGGAACATGAATATGTGATTGTTTTTCGAATTTGAGCTCTTTCTGCAATGGGCACTTTTCATACTAAAAGCAGTTTTTCCTAACAAATGCATGATATAACATTGGCTATCTCCGCAAGGAAACATCAGATCTGCACAACTCATGGTTTTTTGGTCTTCGGGGAGGAGGGGGAACATGAATATGTGTTTGTTTTTCGAATTTGAGATCTTTCTGCAATGGGCACTTTTCATACTATAAGCAGTTTTTCCTAACAAATGCAAGATTTAACATTGGCTATCTCCGCAAGGAAACATCAGATCTGCTCAACCCATGGTTTTTTGTTCTTCGGGGAGGATGGGGAACATGAATATGTGTTTCTTTTTCGAATTTCAGCTCTTTCTGCAATGGGCACTTTTCATACTATAAGCAGTTTTTCCTAACAAATGCAAGATATAACATGGGCTATCTCCGCAAGGAAACATGAGATCTGCAAACGTTATTGTTTTTTGGTCTTCGGGGAGGATGGGGAACATGAATATGTGTTTGTTTTTCGAATTTGAGCTCTATCTGCAATGGGCACTTTTCATACTATAAGCAGTTTTTCCTAACAAATGCTAGATATAACATGGGCTATCTCCGCAAGGAAACATGAGATCTGCAAACGTTATGGTTTTTTGGTCTTCGGGGAGTATGGGGAACATGAATATGTTTTTGTTTTTCGAATTTGAGCTCTATCTGAAATGAGCACTTTTCATGCTATAAGCAGTTTTTCCTAACAAATGCAAGATATAACATGGGCTATCTCCGCAAGGAAACATGAGATCTGCAAACGTTATGGTTTTTTGGTCTTCGGGGAGGATGGGGAACATGAATATGTTTTTGTTTTTCGAATTTGAGCTCTATCTGAAATGAGCACTTTTCATGCTCTAAGCAGTTTTTCCTAACAAATGCAAGATATAACATTGGCTATCTCCGCAAGGAAACATCAGATCTGCACAACTCATGGTTTTTTGGTCTTCGGGGAGGATGGGGAACATGAATAAGTGCTTGTTTTTCGAATTTGAGCTATTTCTGCAATGGGCACTTTTCATACTATAAGCAGTTTTTCCTAACAAATGCAAGATATAACATGGGCTATCTCCGCAAGGAAACATGAGATCTGCAAAAGTAATGGTTTTTTGTTCTTCGGGGAGGATGGGGAACATGAATATGTGTTTGTTTTTCGAATTTGACCTCTATCTGAAATGAGCACTTTTCATGCTCTAAGCAGTTTTTCCTAACAAATGCAAGATATAACATTGGCTATCTCCGCAAGGAAACATCAGATCTGCACAACTCATGGTTTTTTGGTCTTCGGGGAGGATGGGGAACATGAATATGTGATTGTTTTTCGAATTTGAGCTCTTTCTGCAATGGGCACTTTTCATGCTATAAGCAGTTTTTCCTAACAAATGCAAGATATAACATTGGCTATCTCCGCAAGGAAACATCAGATCTGCACAACTCATGGTTTTTTGGTCTTCGGGGAGGCTGGGGAACATGAAAATGTGTTTGTTTTTCGAATTTGAGCTCTATCTGAAATGAGCACTTTTCATGCTCTAAGCAGTTTTTCCTAACAAATGCAAGATATAACATTGGCTTTCTCCGCAAGGAAACATCAGATCTGCACAACTCATGGTTTTTTGGTCTTCGGGGAGGATGGGGAACATGAATATGTGATTGTTTTTCGAATTTGAGCTCTTTCTGCAATGGGCACTTTTCATACTATAAGCAGTTTTTCCTAACAAATGCAAGATATAACATGGGCTATCTCCGCAAGGAAACATGAGATCTGCAAAAGTTATTGTTTTTTGGTCTTCGGGGAGGATGGGGAACATGAATATGTTTTTGTTTTTCGAATTTGAGCTCTATCTGAAATGAGCACTTTTCATGCTCTAAGCAGTTTTTCCTAACAAATGCAAGATATAACATTGGCTATCTCTGCAAGGAAACATCAGATCTGCACAACTCATGGTTTTTTGGTCTTCGGGGAGGATGGGGAACATGAATATGTGATTGTTTTTCGAATTTGAGATCTTTCTGCAATGGGCACTTTTCATACTATAAGCAGTTTTTCCTAACAAATGCAAGCTATTACATTGGCAATCTCCGCAAGGAAACATCAGATCTGCTCAACTCATGGTTTTTTGGTCTTCGGGGAGGAGGGGGAACATGAATATGTGTTTGTTTTTCGAATTTGAGCTCTTTCTGCAATGGGCACTTTTCATACTATAAGCAGTTTTTCCTAACAAATGCATGATATAACATGGGCTATCTACGCAAGGAAACATGAGATCTGCAAACGTTATGGTTTTTTGGTCTTCGGGGAGGATGGGGAACATGAATATGTTTTTGTTTTTCGAATTTGAGCTCTATCTGAAATGAGCACTTTTCATGCTCTAAGCAGTTTTTCCTAACAAATGCAAGATATAACATTGGCTTTCTCCGCAAGGAAACATCAGATCTGCACAACTCATGGTTTTTTGGTCTTCGGGGAGGATGGGGAACATGAATATGTGATTGTTTTTCGAATTTGAGCTCTTTCTGCAATGGGCACTTTTCATACTATAAGCAGTTTTTCCTAACAAATGCAAGATATAACATGGGCTATCTCCGCAAGGAAACATCAGATCTGCACAACTCATGGTTTTTTGGTCTTCGGGGAGGAGGGGGAACATGAATATGTGTTTGTTTTTCGAATTTGAGATCTTTCTGCAATGGGCACTTTTCATACTATAAGCAGTTTTTCCTAACAAATGCAAGATTTAACATTGGCTATCTCCGCAAGGAAACATCAGATCTGCTCAACCCATGGTTTTTTGGTCTTCGGGGAGGATGGGGAACATGAATATGTGTTTCTTTTTCGAATTTGAGCTCTTTCTGCAATGGGCACTTTTCATACTATAAGCAGTTTTTCCTAACAAATGCAAGATATAACATGGGCTATCTCCGCAAGGAAACATGAGATCTGCAAACGTTATTGTTTTTTGGTCTTCGGGGAGGATGGGGAACATGAATATGTGTTTGTTTTTCGAATTTGAGCTCTTTCTGCAATGGGCACTTTTCATGCTATAAGCAGTTTTTCCTAACAAATGCAAGATATAACATTGGCTATCTCCGCAAGGAAACATGAGATCTGCAAACGTTATGGTTTTTTGGTCTTCGGGGAGGATGGGGAACATGAATATGTTTTTGTTTTTCGAATTTGAGCTCTATCTGAAATGAGCACTTTTCATGCTCTAAGCAGTTTTTCCTAACAAATGCAAGATATAACATTGGCTATCTCCGCAAGGAAACATCAGATCTGCACAACTCATGGTTTTTTGGTCTTCGGGGAGGATGGGGAACATGAATATGTGATTGTTTTTCGAATTTGAGATCTTTCTGCAATGGGCACTTTTCATACTATAAGCAGTTTTTCCTAACAAATGCAAGATATAACATGGGCTATCTCCGCAAGGAAACATGAGATCTGCAAAAGTTATGGTTTTTTGTTCTTCGGGGAAGATGGGGAACATGAATATGTGTTTGTTTTTCGAATTTGACCTCTATCTGAAATGAGCACTTTTCATGCTCTAAGCAGTTTTTCCTAACAAATGCAAGATATAACATGGGATATCTGCAAGGAAACATGAGATCTGCAAAAGTTATGGTTTTTTGGTCTTCGGGGAGGAGGGGGAACATGAATATGTGTTTGTTTTTCGAATTTGTCCTCTATCTGAAATTAGCACTTTTCATGCTCTAAGCAGTTTTTCCTAACAAATGCAAGATATAACATTGGCTATCTCCGCAAGGAAACATCAGATCTGCACAACTCATGGTTTTTTGGTCTTCGGGGAGGATGGGGAACATGAATATGTGTTTGTTTTTCGAATTTGAGATCTTTCTGCAATGGGCACTTTTCATAGTATAAGCAGTTTTTCCTAACAAATGCAAGCTATTACATTGGCAATCTCCGCAAGGAAACATCAGATCTGATCAACTCATGGTTTTTTGGTCTTCGGGGAGGAGGGGGAACATGAATATGTGATTGTTTTTCGAATTTGAGCTCTTTCTGCAATGGGCACTTTTCATACTAAAAGCAGTTTTTCCTAACAAATGCATGATATAACATTGGCTATCTCCGCAAGGAAACATCAGATCTGCACAACTCATGGTTTTTTGGTCTTCGGGGAGGAGGGGGAACATGAATATGTGTTTGTTTTTCGAATTTGAGATCTTTCTGCAATGGGCACTTTTCATACTATAAGCAGTTTTTCCTAACAAATGCAAGATTTAACATTGGCTATCTCCGCAAGGAAACATCAGATCTGCTCAACCCATGGTTTTTTGTTCTTCGGGGAGGATGGGGAACATGAATATGTGTTTCTTTTTCGAATTTCAGCTCTTTCTGCAATGGGCACTTTTCATACTATAAGCAGTTTTTCCTAACAAATGCAAGATATAACATGGGCTATCTCCGCAAGGAAACATGAGATCTGCAAACGTTATTGTTTTTTGGTCTTCGGGGAGGATGGGGAACATGAATATGTGTTTGTTTTTCGAATTTGAGCTCTATCTGCAATGGGCACTTTTCATACTATAAGCAGTTTTTCCTAACAAATGCTAGATATAACATGGGCTATCTCCGCAAGGAAACATGAGATCTGCAAACGTTATGGTTTTTTGGTCTTCGGGGAGTATGGGGAACATGAATATGTTTTTGTTTTTCGAATTTGAGCTCTATCTGAAATGAGCACTTTTCATGCTATAAGCAGTTTTTCCTAACAAATGCAAGATATAACATGGGCTATCTCCGCAAGGAAACATGAGATCTGCAAACGTTATGGTTTTTTGGTCTTCGGGGAGGATGGGGAACATGAATATGTTTTTGTTTTTCGAATTTGAGCTCTATCTGAAATGAGCACTTTTCATGCTCTAAGCAGTTTTTCCTAACAAATGCAAGATATAACATTGGCTATCTCCGCAAGGAAACATCAGATCTGCACAACTCATGGTTTTTTGGTCTTCGGGGAGGATGGGGAACATGAATAAGTGCTTGTTTTTCGAATTTGAGCTATTTCTGCAATGGGCACTTTTCATACTATAAGCAGTTTTTCCTAACAAATGCAAGATATAACATGGGCTATCTCCGCAAGGAAACATGAGATCTGCAAAAGTAATGGTTTTTTGTTCTTCGGGGAGGATGGGGAACATGAATATGTGTTTGTTTTTCGAATTTGACCTCTATCTGAAATGAGCACTTTTCATGCTCTAAGCAGTTTTTCCTAACAAATGCAAGATATAACATTGGCTATCTCCGCAAGGAAACATCAGATCTGCACAACTCATGGTTTTTTGGTCTTCGGGGAGGATGGGGAACATGAATATGTGATTGTTTTTCGAATTTGAGCTCTTTCTGCAATGGGCACTTTTCATGCTATAAGCAGTTTTTCCTAACAAATGCAAGATATAACATTGGCTATCTCCGCAAGGAAACATCAGATCTGCACAACTCATGGTTTTTTGGTCTTCGGGGAGGCTGGGGAACATGAAAATGTGTTTGTTTTTCGAATTTGAGCTCTATCTGAAATGAGCACTTTTCATGCTCTAAGCAGTTTTTCCTAACAAATGCAAGATATAACATTGGCTTTCTCCGCAAGGAAACATCAGATCTGCACAACTCATGGTTTTTTGGTCTTCGGGGAGGATGGGGAACATGAATATGTGATTGTTTTTCGAATTTGAGCTCTTTCTGCAATGGGCACTTTTCATACTATAAGCAGTTTTTCCTAACAAATGCAAGATATAACATGGGCTATCTCCGCAAGGAAACATGAGATCTGCAAAAGTTATTGTTTTTTGGTCTTCGGGGAGGATGGGGAACATGAATATGTTTTTGTTTTTCGAATTTGAGCTCTATCTGAAATGAGCACTTTTCATGCTCTAAGCAGTTTTTCCTAACAAATGCAAGATATAACATTGGCTATCTCTGCAAGGAAACATCAGATCTGCACAACTCATGGTTTTTTGGTCTTCGGGGAGGATGGGGAACATGAATATGTGATTGTTTTTCGAATTTGAGATCTTTCTGCAATGGGCACTTTTCATACTATAAGCAGTTTTTCCTAACAAATGCAAGCTATTACATTGGCAATCTCCGCAAGGAAACATCAGATCTGCTCAACTCATGGTTTTTTGGTCTTCGGGGAGGAGGGGGAACATGAATATGTGTTTGTTTTTCGAATTTGAGCTCTTTCTGCAATGGGCACTTTTCATACTATAAGCAGTTTTTCCTAACAAATGCATGATATAACATGGGCTATCTACGCAAGGAAACATGAGATCTGCAAACGTTATGGTTTTTTGGTCTTCGGGGAGGATGGGGAACATGAATATGTTTTTGTTTTTCGAATTTGAGCTCTATCTGAAATGAGCACTTTTCATGCTCTAAGCAGTTTTTCCTAACAAATGCAAGATATAACATTGGCTTTCTCCGCAAGGAAACATCAGATCTGCACAACTCATGGTTTTTTGGTCTTCGGGGAGGATGGGGAACATGAATATGTGATTGTTTTTCGAATTTGAGCTCTTTCTGCAATGGGCACTTTTCATACTATAAGCAGTTTTTCCTAACAAATGCAAGATATAACATGGGCTATCTCCGCAAGGAAACATCAGATCTGCACAACTCATGGTTTTTTGGTCTTCGGGGAGGAGGGGGAACATGAATATGTGTTTGTTTTTCGAATTTGAGATCTTTCTGCAATGGGCACTTTTCATACTATAAGCAGTTTTTCCTAACAAATGCAAGATTTAACATTGGCTATCTCCGCAAGGAAACATCAGATCTGCTCAACCCATGGTTTTTTGGTCTTCGGGGAGGATGGGGAACATGAATATGTGTTTCTTTTTCGAATTTGAGCTCTTTCTGCAATGGGCACTTTTCATACTATAAGCAGTTTTTCCTAACAAATGCAAGATATAACATGGGCTATCTCCGCAAGGAAACATGAGATCTGCAAAAGTTATGGTTTTTTGTTCTTCGGGGAGGATGGGGAACATGAATATGTGTTTGTTTTTCGAATTTGACCTCTATCTGAAATGAGCACTTTTCATGCTCTAAGCAGTTTTTCCTAACAAATGCAAGATATAACATTGGCTATCTCCGCAAGGAAACATCAGATCTGCACAACTCATGGTTTTTTGGTCTTCGGGGAGGATGGGGAACATGAATATGTGTTTGTTTTTCGAATTTGAGCTCTTTCTGCAATGGGCACTTTTCATGCTATAAGCAGTTTTTCCTAACAAATGCAAGATATAACATTGGCTATCTCCGCAAGGAAACATCAGATCTGCACAACTCATGGTTTTTTGGTCTTCGGGGAGGATGGGGAACATGAATATGTGTTTGTTTTTCGAATTTGAGATCTTTCTGCAATGGGCACTTTTCATACTATAAGCAGTTTTTCCTAACAAATGCAAGCTATTACATTGGCAATCTCCGCAAGGAAACATCAGATCTGCTCAACTCATGGTTTTTTGGTCTTCGGGGAGGAGGGGGAACATGAATATGTGTTTGTTTTTCGAATTTGAGCTCTTTCTGCAATGGGCACTTTTCATACTATAAGCAGTTTTTCCTAACAAATGCAAGATATAACATGGGCTATCTCCGCAAGGAAACATGAGATCTGCAAACGTTATGGTTTTTTGGTCTTCGGGGAGGATGGGGAACATGAATATGTTTTTGTTTTTCGAATTTGAGCTCTATCTGAAATGAGCACTTTTCATGCTCTAAGCAGTTTTTCCTAACAAATGCAAGATATAACATTGGCTATCTCCGCAAGGAAACATCAGATCTGCACAACTCATGGTTTTTTGGTCTTCGGGGAGGATGGGGAACATGAATAAGTGCTTGTTTTTCGAATTTGAGCTATTTCTGCAATGGGCACTTTTCATACTATAAGCAGTTTTTCCTAACAAATGCAAGATATAACATGGGCTATCTCCGCAAGGAAACATGAGATCTGCAAAAGTAATGGTTTTTTGTTCTTCGGGGAGGATGGGGAACATGAATATGTGTTTGTTTTTCGAATTTGACCTCTATCTGAAATGAGCACTTTTCATGCTCTAAGCAGTTTTTCCTAACAAATGCAAGATATAACATTGGCTATCTCCGCAAGGAAACATCAGATCTGCACAACTCATGGTTTTTTGGTCTTCGGGGAGGATGGGGAACATGAATATGTGATTGTTTTTCGAATTTGAGCTCTTTCTGCAATGGGCACTTTTCATGCTATAAGCAGTTTTTCCTAACAAATGCAAGATATAACATTGGCTATCTCCGCAAGGAAACATCAGATCTGCACAACTCATGGTTTTTTGGTCTTCGGGGAGGCTGGGGAACATGAAAATGTGTTTGTTTTTCGAATTTGAGCTCTATCTGAAATGAGCACTTTTCATGCTCTAAGCAGTTTTTCCTAACAAATGCAAGATATAACATTGGCTTTCTCCGCAAGGAAACATCAGATCTGCACAACTCATGGTTTTTTGGTCTTCGGGGAGGATGGGGAACATGAATATGTGATTGTTTTTCGAATTTGAGCTCTTTCTGCAATGGGCACTTTTCATACTATAAGCAGTTTTTCCTAACAAATGCAAGATATAACATGGGCTATCTCCGCAAGGAAACATGAGATCTGCAAAAGTTATTGTTTTTTGGTCTTCGGGGAGGATGGGGAACATGAATATGTTTTTGTTTTTCGAATTTGAGCTCTATCTGAAATGAGCACTTTTCATGCTCTAAGCAGTTTTTCCTAACAAATGCAAGATATAACATTGGCTATCTCTGCAAGGAAACATCAGATCTGCACAACTCATGGTTTTTTGGTCTTCGGGGAGGATGGGGAACATGAATATGTGATTGTTTTTCGAATTTGAGATCTTTCTGCAATGGGCACTTTTCATACTATAAGCAGTTTTTCCTAACAAATGCAAGCTATTACATTGGCAATCTCCGCAAGGAAACATCAGATCTGCTCAACTCATGGTTTTTTGGTCTTCGGGGAGGAGGGGGAACATGAATATGTGTTTGTTTTTCGAATTTGAGCTCTTTCTGCAATGGGCACTTTTCATACTATAAGCAGTTTTTCCTAACAAATGCATGATATAACATGGGCTATCTACGCAAGGAAACATGAGATCTGCAAACGTTATGGTTTTTTGGTCTTCGGGGAGGATGGGGAACATGAATATGTTTTTGTTTTTCGAATTTGAGCTCTATCTGAAATGAGCACTTTTCATGCTCTAAGCAGTTTTTCCTAACAAATGCAAGATATAACATTGGCTTTCTCCGCAAGGAAACATCAGATCTGCACAACTCATGGTTTTTTGGTCTTCGGGGAGGATGGGGAACATGAATATGTGATTGTTTTTCGAATTTGAGCTCTTTCTGCAATGGGCACTTTTCATACTATAAGCAGTTTTTCCTAACAAATGCAAGATATAACATGGGCTATCTCCGCAAGGAAACATCAGATCTGCACAACTCATGGTTTTTTGGTCTTCGGGGAGGAGGGGGAACATGAATATGTGTTTGTTTTTCGAATTTGAGATCTTTCTGCAATGGGCACTTTTCATACTATAAGCAGTTTTTCCTAACAAATGCAAGATTTAACATTGGCTATCTCCGCAAGGAAACATCAGATCTGCTCAACCCATGGTTTTTTGGTCTTCGGGGAGGATGGGGAACATGAATATGTGTTTCTTTTTCGAATTTGAGCTCTTTCTGCAATGGGCACTTTTCATACTATAAGCAGTTTTTCCTAACAAATGCAAGATATAACATGGGCTATCTCCGCAAGGAAACATGAGATCTGCAAAAGTTATGGTTTTTTGTTCTTCGGGGAGGATGGGGAACATGAATATGTGTTTGTTTTTCGAATTTGACCTCTATCTGAAATGAGCACTTTTCATGCTCTAAGCAGTTTTTCCTAACAAATGCAAGATATAACATTGGCTATCTCCGCAAGGAAACATCAGATCTGCACAACTCATGGTTTTTTGGTCTTCGGGGAGGATGGGGAACATGAATATGTGTTTGTTTTTCGAATTTGAGCTCTTTCTGCAATGGGCACTTTTCATGCTATAAGCAGTTTTTCCTAACAAATGCAAGATATAACATTGGCTATCTCCGCAAGGAAACATCAGATCTGCACAACTCATGGTTTTTTGGTCTTCGGGGAGGATGGGGAACATGAATATGTGTTTGTTTTTCGAATTTGAGATCTTTCTGCAATGGGCACTTTTCATACTATAAGCAGTTTTTCCTAACAAATGCAAGCTATTACATTGGCAATCTCCGCAAGGAAACATCAGATCTGCTCAACTCATGGTTTTTTGGTCTTCGGGGAGGAGGGGGAACATGAATATGTGTTTGTTTTTCGAATTTGAGCTCTTTCTGCAATGGGCACTTTTCATACTATAAGCAGTTTTTCCTAACAAATGCAAGATATAACATGGGCTATCTCCGCAAGGAAACATGAGATCTGCAAACGTTATGGTTTTTTGGTCTTAAGGGGAGGATGGGGAACATGAATATGTTTTTGTTTTTCGAATTTGAGTTCTATCTGAAATGAGCACTTTTCATGCTCTAAGCAGTTTTTCCTAACAAATGCAAGATATAACATTGGCTATCTCCGCAAGGAAACATCAGATCTGCACAACTCATGGTTTTTTCGTCTTCGGGGAGGATGGGGAATATGAATATGTGATTGTTTTTCGAATTTGAGCTCTTTCTGCAATGGGCACTTTTCATACTATAAGCAGTTTTTCCTAACAAATGCAAGATATAACATGGGCTATCTCCGCAAGGAAACATCAGATCTGCACAACTCATGGTTTTTTGGTCTTCGGGGAGGAGGGGGAACATGAATATGTGTTTGTTTTTCGAATTTGAGCTCTTTCTGCAATGGGCACTTTTCATACTATAAGCAGTTTTTCCTAACAAATGCAAGATTTAACATTGGCTATCTCCGCAAGGAAACATCAGATCTGCTCAACCCATGGTTTTTTGGTCTTCGGGGAGGATGGGGAACATGAATATGTGTTTCTTTTTCGAATTTGAGCTCTTTCTGCAATGGGCACTTTTCATACTATAAGCAGTTTTCCTAACAAATGCAAGATATAACATGGGCTATCTCCGCAAGGAAACATGAGATCTGCAAAAGTTATGGTTTTTTGTTCTTCGGGGAGGATGGGGAACATGAATATGTGTTTGTTTTTCGAATTTGACCTCTATCTGAAATGAGCATTTTTCATGCTCTAAGCAGTTTTTCC
Organism: Vipera ursinii; assembly: GCF_947247035.1. Lineage (NCBI taxonomy): Eukaryota > Metazoa > Chordata > Lepidosauria > Squamata > Viperidae > Vipera > Vipera ursinii. Next base: position 9,100,925 of record NC_139530.1, on the reverse strand, counting down.
TAACAAATGCAAGATATAACATTGGCTATCTCCGCAAGGAAACATCAGATCTGCACAACTCATGGTTTTTTGGTCTTCGGGGAGGATGGTGAACATGAATATGTGTTTGTTTTTCGAATTTGAGCTCTTTCTGCAATGGGCACTTTTCATGCTATAAGCAGTTTTTCCTAACAAATGCAAGATATAACATTGGCTATCTCCGCAAGGAAACATCAGATCTGCACAACTCATGGTTTTTTGGTCTTCGGGGAGGATGGGGAACATGAATATGTGTTTGTTTTTCGAATTTGAGATCTTTCTGCAATGGGCACTTTTCATACTATAAGCAGTTTTTCCTAACAAATGCAAGCTATTACATTGGCAATCTCCGCAAGGAAACATCAGATCTGCTCAACCCATGGTTTTTTGGTCTTCGGGGAGGATGGGGAACATGAATATGTGTTTCTTTTTCGAATTTGAGCTCTTTCTGCAATGGGCACTTTTCATACTATAAGCAGTTTTCCTAACAAATGCAAGATATAACATGGGCTATCTCCGCAAGGAAACATGAGATCTGCAAAAGTTATGGTTTTTTGTTCTTCGGGGAGGATGGGGAACATGAATATGTGTTTGTTTTTCGAATTTGACCTCTATCTGAAATGAGCACTTTTCATGCTCTAAGCAGTTTTTCCTAACAAATGCAAGATATAACATTGGCTATCTCCGCAAGGAAACATCAGATCTGCACAACTCATGGTTTTTTGGTCTTCGGGGAGGATGGGGAACATGAATATGTGTTTGTTTTTCGAATTTGAGATCTTTCTGCAATGGGCACTTTTCATACTATAAGCAGTTTTTCCTAACAAATGCAAGCTATTACATTGGCAATCTCCGCAAGGAAACATCAGATCTGCTCAACTCATGGTTTTTTGGTCTTCGGGGAGGATGGGGAACATGAATATGTGTTTCTTTTTCGAATTTGAGCTCTTTCTGCAATGGGCACTTTTCATACTATAAGCAGTTTTTCCTAACAAATGCAAGATATAACATGGGCTATCTCCGCAAGGAAACATGAGATCTGCAAAAGTTATGGTTTTTTGTTCTTCGGGGAGGATGGGGAACATGAATATGTGTTTGTTTTTCGAATTTGACCTCTATCTGAAATGAGCACTTTTCATGCTCTAAGCAGTTTTTCCTAACAAATGCAAGATATAACATTGGCTATCTCCGCAAGGAAACATCAGATCTGCACAACTCATGGTTTTTTGGTCTTCGGGGAGGATGGGGAACATGAATATGTGATTGTTTTTCGAATTTGAGCTCTTTCTGCAATGGGCACTTTTCATGCTATAAGCAGTTTTTCCTAACAAATGCAAGATATAACATTGGCTATCTCCGCAAGGAAACATCAGATCTGCACAACTCATGGTTTTTTGGTCTTCGGGGAGGCTGGGGAACATGAAAATGTGTTTGTTTTTCGAATTTGAGCTCTATCTGAAATGAGCACTTTTCATGCTCTAAGCAGTTTTTCCTAACAAATGCAAGATATAACATTGGCTTTCTCCGCAAGGAAACATCAGATCTGCACAACTCATGGTTTTTTGGTCTTCGGGGAGGATGGGGAACATGAATATGTGATTGTTTTTCGAATTTGAGCTCTTTCTGCAATGGGCACTTTTCATACTATAAGCAGTTTTTCCTAACAAATGCAAGATATAACATGGGCTATCTCCGCAAGGAAACATGAGATCTGCAAAAGTTATTGTTTTTTGGTCTTCGGGGAGGATGGGGAACATGAATATGTTTTTGTTTTTCGAATTTGAGCTCTATCTGAAATGAGCACTTTTCATGCTCTAAGCAGTTTTTCCTAACAAATGCAAGATATAACATTGGCTATCTCTGCAAGGAAACATCAGATCTGCACAACTCATGGTTTTTTGGTCTTCGGGGAGGATGGGGAACATGAATATGTGATTGTTTTTCGAATTTGAGATCTTTCTGCAATGGGCACTTTTCATACTATAAGCAGTTTTTCCTAACAAATGCAAGCTATTACATTGGCAATCTCCGCAAGGAAACATCAGATCTGCTCAACTCATGGTTTTTTGGTCTTCGGGGAGGAGGGGGAACATGAATATGTGTTTGTTTTTCGAATTTGAGCTCTTTCTGCAATGGGCACTTTTCATACTATAAGCAGTTTTTCCTAACAAATTCATGATATAACATGGGCTATCTACGCAAGGAAACATGAGATCTGCAAACGTTATGGTTTTTTGGTCATCGGGGAGGATGGGGAACATGAATATGTTTTTGTTTTTCGAATTTGAGCTCTATCTGAAATGAGCACTTTTCATGCTCTAAGCAGTTTTTCCTAACAAATGCAAGATATAACATTGGCTTTCTCCGCAAGGAAACATCAGATCTGCACAACTCATGGTTTTTTGGTCTTCGGGGAGGATGGGGAACATGAATATGTGATTGTTTTTCGAATTTGAGCTCTTTCTGCAATGGGCACTTTTCATACTATAAGCAGTTTTTCCTAACAAATGCAAGATATAACATGGGCTATCTCCGCAAGGAAACATGAGATCTGCAAAAGTTATTGTTTTTTGGTCTTCGGGGAGGATGGGGAACATGAATATGTTTTTGTTTTTCGAATTTGAGCTCTATCTGAAATGAGCACTTTTCATGCTCTAAGCAGTTTTTCCTAACAAATGCAAGATATAACATTGGCTATCTCTGCAAGGAAACATCAGATCTGCACAACTCATGGTTTTTTGGTCTTCGGGGAGGATGGGGAACATGAATATGTGATTGTTTTTCGAATTTGAGCTCTTTCTGCAATGGGCACTTTTCATACTATAAGCAGTTTTTCCTAACAAATGCAAGATATAACATGGGCTATCTCCGCAAGGAAACATCAGATCTGCACAACTCATGGTTTTTTGGTCTTCGGGGAGGAGGGGGAACATGAATATGTGTTTGTTTTTCGAATTTGAGATCTTTCTGCAATGGGCACTTTTCATACTATAAGCAGTTTTTCCTAACAAATGCAAGATTTAACATTGGCTATCTCCGCAAGGAAACATCAGATCTGCTCAACCCATGGTTTTTTGGTCTTCGGGGAGGATGGGGAACATGAATATGTGTTTCTTTTTCGAATTTGAGCTCTTTCTGCAATGGGCACTTTTCATACTATAAGCAGTTTTTCCTAACAAATGCAACATATAACATGGGCTATCTCCGCAAGGAAACATGAGATCTGCAAAAGTTATGGTTTTTTGTTCTTCGGGGAGGATGGGGAACATGAATATGTGTTTGTTTTTCGAATTTGACCTCTATCTGAAATGAGCACTTTTCATGCTCTAAGCAGTTTTTCCTAACAAATGCAAGATATAACATTGGCTATCTCCGCAAGGAAACATCAGATCTGCACAACTCATGGTTTTTTGGTCTTCGGGGAGGATGGGGAACATGAATATGTGTTTGTTTTTCGAATTTGAGCTCTTTCTGCAATGGGCACTTTTCATGCTATAAGCAGTTTTTCCTAACAAATGCAAGATATAACATTGGCTATCTCCGCAAGGAAACATCAGATCTGCACAACTCATGGTTTTTTGGTCTTCGGGGAGGATGGGGAACATGAATATGTGTTTGTTTTTCGAATTTGAGATCTTTCTGCAATGGGCACTTTTCATACTATAAGCAGTTTTTCCTAACAAATGCTAGCTATTACATTGGCAATCTCCGCAAGGAAACATCAGATCTGCTCAACTCATGGTTTTTTGGTCTTCGGGGAGGAGGGGGAACATGAATATGTGTTTGTTTTTCGAATTTGAGCTCTTTCTGCAATGGGCACTTTTCATACTATAAGCAGTTTTTCCTAACAAATGCAAGATATAACATGGGCTATCTCCGCAAGGAAACATGAGATCTGCAAACGTTATGGTTTTTTGGTCTTAACGGGAGGATGGGGAACATGAATATGTTTTTGTTTTTCGAATTTGAGTTCTATCTGAAATGAGCACTTTTCATGCTCTAAGCAGTTTTTCCTAACAAATGCAAGATATAACATTGGCTATCTCCGCAAGGAAACATCAGATCTGCACAACTCATGGTTTTTTCGTCTTCGGGGAGGATGGGGAATATGAATATGTGATTGTTTTTCGAATTTGAGCCCTTTCTGCAATGGGCACTTTTCATACTATAAGCAGTTTTTCCTAACAAATGCAAGATATAACATGGGCTATCTACGCAAGGAAACATGAGATCTGCAAACGTTATGGTTTTTTGGTCTTCGGGGAGGATGGGGAACATGAATATGTTTTTGTTTTTCGAATTTGAGCTCTATCTGAAATGAGCACTTTTCATGCTCTAAGCAGTTTTTCCTAACAAATGCAAGATATAACATTGGCTTTCTCCGCAAGGAAACATCAGATCTGCACAACTCATGGTTTTTTGGTCTTCGGGGAGGATGGGGAACATGAATATGTGATTGTTTTTCGAATTTGAGCTCTTTCTGCAATGGGCACTTTTCATACTATAAGCAGTTTTTCCTAACAAATGCAAGATATAACATGGGCTATCTCCGCAAGGAAACATGAGATCTGCAAAAGTTATTGTTTTTTGGTCTTCGGGGAGGATGGGGAACATGAATATGTTTTTGTTTTTCGAATTTGAGCTCTATCTGAAATGAGCACTTTTCATGCTCTAAGCAGTTTTTCCTAACAAATGCAAGATATAACATTGGCTATCTCTGCAAGGAAACATCAGATCTGCACAACTCATGGTTTTTTGGTCTTCGGGGAGGATGGGGAACATGAATATGTGATTGTTTTTCGAATTTGAGCTCTTTCTGCAATGGGCACTTTTCATACTATAAGCAGTTTTTCCTAACAAATGCAAGATATAACATGGGCTATCTCCGCAAGGAAACATCAGATCTGCACAACTCATGGTTTTTTGGTCTTCGGGGAGGAGGGGGAACATGAATATGTGTTTGTTTTTCGAATTTGAGATCTTTCTGCAATGGGCACTTTTCATACTATAAGCAGTTTTTCCTAACAAATGCAAGATTTAACATTGGCTATCTCCGCAAGGAAACATCAGATCTGCTCAACCCATGGTTTTTTGGTCTTCGGGGAGGATGGGGAACATGAATATGTGTTTCTTTTTCGAATTTGAGCTCTTTCTGCAATGGGCACTTTTCATACTATAAGCAGTTTTTCCTAACAAATGCAACATATAACATGGGCTATCTCCGCAAGGAAACATGAGATCTGCAAAAGTTATGGTTTTTTGTTCTTCGGGGAGGATGGGGAACATGAATATGTGTTTGTTTTTCGAATTTGACCTCTATCTGAAATGAGCACTTTTCATGCTCTAAGCAGTTTTTCCTAACAAATGCAAGATATAACATTGGCTATCTCCGCAAGGAAACATCAGATCTGCACAACTCATGGTTTTTTGGTCTTCGGGGAGGATGGGGAACATGAATATGTGTTTGTTTTTCGAATTTGAGCTCTTTCTGCAATGGGCACTTTTCATGCTATAAGCAGTTTTTCCTAACAAATGCAAGATATAACATTGGCTATCTCCGCAAGGAAACATCAGATCTGCACAACTCATGGTTTTTTGGTCTTCGGGGAGGATGGGGAACATGAATATGTGTTTGTTTTTCGAATTTGAGATCTTTCTGCAATGGGCACTTTTCATACTATAAGCAGTTTTTCCTAACAAATGCTAGCTATTACATTGGCAATCTCCGCAAGGAAACATCAGATCTGCTCAACTCATGGTTTTTTGGTCTTCGGGGAGGAGGGGGAACATGAATATGTGTTTGTTTTTCGAATTTGAGCTCTTTCTGCAATGGGCACTTTTCATACTATAAGCAGTTTTTCCTAACAAATGCAAGATATAACATGGGCTATCTCCGCAAGGAAACATGAGATCTGCAAACGTTATGGTTTTTTGGTCTTAACGGGAGGATGGGGAACATGAATATGTTTTTGTTTTTCGAATTTGAGTTCTATCTGAAATGAGCACTTTTCATGCTCTAAGCAGTTTTTCCTAACAAATGCAAGATATAACATTGGCTATCTCCGCAAGGAAACATCAGATCTGCACAACTCATGGTTTTTTCGTCTTCGGGGAGGATGGGGAATATGAATATGTGATTGTTTTTCGAATTTGAGCCCTTTCTGCAATGGGCACTTTTCATACTATAAGCAGTTTTTCCTAACAAATGCAAGATATAACATGGGCTATCTCCGCAAGGAAACATCAGATCTGCACAACTCATGGTTTTTTGGTCTTCGGGGAGGAGGGGGAACATGAATATGTGTTTGTTTTTCGAATTTGAGCTCTTTCTGCAATGGGCACTTTTCATACTATAAGCAGTTTTTCCTAACAAATGCAAGATTTAACATTGGCTATCTCCGCAAGGAAACATCAGATCTGCTCAACCCATGGTTTTTTGGTCTTCGGGGAGGATGGGGAACATGAATATGTGTTTCTTTTTCGAATTTGAGCTCTTTCTGCAATGGGCACTTTTCATGCTATAAGCAGTTTTTCCTAACAAATGCAAGATATAACATTGGCTATCTCCGCAAGGAAACATCAGATCTGCACAACTCATGGTTTTTTGGTCTTCGGGGAGGCTGGGGAACATGAAAATGTGTTTGTTTTTCGAATTTGAGCTCTATCTGAAATGAGCACTTTTCATGCTCTAAGCAGTTTTTCCTAACAAATGCAAGATATAACATTGGCTTTCTCCGCAAGGAAACATCAGATCTGCACAACTCATGGTTTTTTGGTCTTCGGGGAGGATGGGGAACATGAATATGTGATTGTTTTTCGAATTTGAGCTCTATCTGAAATGAGCACTTTTCATGCTCTAAGCAGTTTTTCCTAACAAATGCAAGATATAACATTGGCTATCTCTGCAAGGAAACATCAGATCTGCACAACTCATGGTTTTTTGGTCTTCGGGGAGGATGGGGAACATGAATATGTGATTGTTTTTCGAATTTGAGCTCTTTCTGCAATGGGCACTTTTCATACTATAAGCAGTTTTTCCTAACAAATGCAAGATATAACATGGGCTATCTCCGCAAGGAAACATCAGATCTGCACAACTCATGGTTTTTTGGTCTTCGGGGAGGAGGGGGAACATGAATATGTGTTTGTTTTTCGAATTTGAGATCTTTCTGCAATGGGCACTTTTCATACTATAAGCAGTTTTTCCTAACAAATGCAAGATTTAACATTGGCTATCTCCGCAAGGAAACATCAGATCTGCTCAACCCATGGTTTTTTGGTCTTCGGGGAGGATGGGGAACATGAATATGTGTTTCTTTTTCGAATTTGAGCTCTTTCTGCAATGGGCACTTTTCATACTATAAGCAGTTTTTCCTAACAAATGCAACATATAACATGGGCTATCTCCGCAAGGAAACATGAGATCTGCAAAAGTTATGGTTTTTTGTTCTTCGGGGAGGATGGGGAACATGAATATGTGTTTGTTTTTCGAATTTGACCTCTATCTGAAATGAGCACTTTTCATGCTCTAAGCAGTTTTTCCTAACAAATGCAAGATATAACATTGGCTATCTCCGCAAGGAAACATCAGATCTGCACAACTCATGGTTTTTTGGTCTTCGGGGAGGATGGGGAACATGAATATGTGTTTGTTTTTCGAATTTGAGCTCTTTCTGCAATGGGCACTTTTCATGCTATAAGCAGTTTTTCCTAACAAATGCAAGATATAACATTGGCTATCTCCGCAAGGAAACATCAGATCTGCACAACTCATGGTTTTTTGGTCTTCGGGGAGGATGGGGAACATGAATATGTGTTTGTTTTTCGAATTTGAGATCTTTCTGCAATGGGCACTTTTCATACTATAAGCAGTTTTTCCTAACAAATGCTAGCTATTACATTGGCAATCTCCGCAAGGAAACATCAGATCTGCTCAACTCATGGTTTTTTGGTCTTCGGGGAGGAGGGGGAACATGAATATGTGTTTGTTTTTCGAATTTGAGCTCTTTCTGCAATGGGCACTTTTCATACTATAAGCAGTTTTTCCTAACAAATGCAAGATATAACATGGGCTATCTCCGCAAGGAAACATGAGATCTGCAAACGTTATGGTTTTTTGGTCTTAACGGGAGGATGGGGAACATGAATATGTTTTTGTTTTTCGAATTTGAGTTCTATCTGAAATGAGCACTTTTCATGCTCTAAGCAGTTTTTCCTAACAAATGCAAGATATAACATTGGCTATCTCCGCAAGGAAACATCAGATCTGCACAACTCATGGTTTTTTCGTCTTCGGGGAGGATGGGGAATATGAATATGTGATTGTTTTTCGAATTTGAGCCCTTTCTGCAATGGGCACTTTTCATACTATAAGCAGTTTTTCCTAACAAATGCAAGATATAACATGGGCTATCTCCGCAAGGAAACATCAGATCTGCACAACTCATGGTTTTTTGGTCTTCGGGGAGGAGGGGGAACATGAATATGTGTTTGTTTTTCGAATTTGAGCTCTTTCTGCAATGGGCACTTTTCATACTATAAGCAGTTTTTCCTAACAAATGCAAGATTTAACATTGGCTATCTCCGCAAGGAAACATCAGATCTGCTCAACCCATGGTTTTTTGGTCTTCGGGGAGGATGGGGAACATGAATATGTGTTTCTTTTTCGAATTTGAGCTCTTTCTGCAATGGGCACTTTTCATGCTATAAGCAGTTTTTCCTAACAAATGCAAGATATAACATTGGCTATCTCCGCAAGGAAACATCAGATCTGCACAACTCATGGTTTTTTGGTCTTCGGGGAGGCTGGGGAACATGAAAATGTGTTTGTTTTTCGAATTTGAGCTCTATCTGAAATGAGCACTTTTCATGCTCTAAGCAGTTTTTCCTAACAAATGCAAGATATAACATTGGCTTTCTCCGCAAGGAAACATCAGATCTGCACAACTCATGGTTTTTTGGTCTTCGGGGAGGATGGGGAACATGAATATGTGATTGTTTTTCGAATTTGAGCTCTTTCTGCAATGGGCACTTTTCATACTATAAGCAGTTTTTCCTAACAAATGCAAGATATAACATGGGCTATCTCCGCAAGGAAACATGAGATCTGCAAAAGTTATTGTTTTTTGGTCTTCGGGGAGGATGGGGAACATGAATATGTTTTTGTTTTTCGAATTTGAGCTCTATCTGAAATGAGCACTTTTCATGCTCTAAGCAGTTTTTCCTAGCAAATGCAAGATATAACATTGGCTATCTCTGCAAGGAAACATCAGATCTGCACAACTCATGGTTTTTTGGTCTTCGGGGAGGATGGGGAACATGAATATGTGATTGTTTTTCGAATTTGAGATCTTTCTGCAATGGGCACTTTTCATACTATAAGCAGTTTTTCCTAACAAATGCAAGCTATTACATTGGCAATCTCCGCAAGGAAACATCAGATCTGCTCAACTCATGGTTTTTTGGTCTTCGGGGAGGAGGGGGAACATGAATATGTGTTTGTTTTTCGAATTTGAGCTCTTTCTGCAATGGGCACTTTTCATACTATAAGCAGTTTTTCCTAACAAATGCATGATATAACATGGGCTATCTACGCAAGGAAACATGAGATCTGCAAACGTTATGGTTTTTTGGTCTTCGGGGAGGATGGGGAACATGAATATGTTTTTGTTTTTCGAATTTGAGCTCTATCTGAAATGAGCACTTTTCATGCTCTAAGCAGTTTTTCCTAACAAATGCAAGATATAACATTGGCTTTCTCCGCAAGGAAACATCAGATCTGCACAACTCATGGTTTTTTGGTCTTCGGGGAGGATGGGGAACATGAATATGTGATTGTTTTTCGAATTTGAGCTCTTTCTGCAATGGGCACTTTTCATACTATAAGCAGTTTTTCCTAACAAATGCAAGATATAACATGGGCTATCTCCGCAAGGAAACATGAGATCTGCAAAAGTTATTGTTTTTTGGTCTTCGGGGAGGATGGGGAACATGAATATGTTTTTGTTTTTCGAATTTGAGCTCTATCTGAAATGAGCACTTTTCATGCTCTAAGCAGTTTTTCCTAACAAATGCAAGATATAACATTGGCTATCTCTGCAAGGAAACATCAGATCTGCACAACTCATGGTTTTTTGGTCTTCGGGGAGGATGGGGAACATGAATATGTGATTGTTTTTCGAATTTGAGCTCTTTCTGCAATGGGCACTTTTCATACTATAAGCAGTTTTTCCTAACAAATGCAAGATATAACATGGGCTATCTCCGCAAGGAAACATCAGATCTGCACAACTCATGGTTTTTTGGTCTTCGGGGAGGAGGGGGAACATGAATATGTGTTTGTTTTTCGAATTTGAGATCTTTCTGCAATGGGCACTTTTCATACTATAAGCAGTTTTTCCTAACAAATGCAAGATTTAACATTGGCTATCTCCGCAAGGAAACATCAGATCTGCTCAACCCATGGTTTTTTGGTCTTCGGGGAGGATGGGGAACATGAATATGTGTTTCTTTTTCGAATTTGAGCTCTTTCTGCAATGGGCACTTTTCATACTATAAGCAGTTTTTCCTAACAAATGCAAGATATAACATGGGCTATCTCCGCAAGGAAACATGAGATCTGCAAAAGTTATGGTTTTTTGTTCTTCGGGGAGGATGGGGAACATGAATATGTGTTTGTTTTTCGAATTTGACCTCTATCTGAAATGAGCACTTTTCATGCTCTAAGCAGTTTTTCCTAACAAATGCAAGATATAACATTGGCTATCTCCGCAAGGAAACATCAGATCTGCACAACTCATGGTTTTTTCGTCTTCGGGGAGGATGGGGAATATGAATATGTGATTGTTTTTCGAATTTGAGCCCTTTCTGCAATGGGCACTTTTCATACTATAAGCAGTTTTTCCTAACAAATGCAAGATATAACATGGGCTATCTCCGCAAGGAAACATCAGATCTGCACAACTCATGGTTTTTTGGTCTTCGGGGAGGAGGGGGAACATGAATATGTGTTTGTTTTTCTAATTTGAGCTCTTTCTGCAATGGACACTTTTCATACTATAAGCAGTTTTTCCTAACAAATGCAAGATTTAACATTGGCTAACTCCGCAAGGAAACATCAGATCTGCTCAACCCATGGTTTTTTGGTCTTCGGGGAGGATGGGGAACATGAATATGTGTTTCTTTTTCGAATTTGAGCTCTTTCTGCAATGGGCACTTTTCATACTATAAGCAGTTTTCCTAACAAATGCAAGATATAACATGGGCTATCTCCGCAAGGAAACATGAGATCTGCAAAAGTTATGGTTTTTTGTTCTTCGGGGAGGATGGGGAACATGAATATGTGTTTGTTTTTCGAATTTGACCTCTATCTGAAATGAGCACTTTTCATGCTCTAAGCAGTTTTTCCTAACAAATGCAAGATATAACATTGGCTATCTCCGCAAGGAAACATCAGATCTGCACAACTCATGGTTTTTTGGTCTTCGGGGAGGATGGTGAACATGAATATGTGTTTGTTTTTCGAATTTGAGCTCTTTCTGCAATGGGCACTTTTCATGCTATAAGCAGTTTTTCCTAACAAATGCAAGATATAACATTGGCTATCTCCGCAAGGAAACATCAGATCTGCACAACTCATGGTTTTTTGGTCTTCGGGGAGGATGGGGAACATGAATATGTGTTTGTTTTTCGAATTTGAGATCTTTCTGCAATGGGCACTTTTCATACTATAAGCAGTTTTTCCTAACAAATGCAAGCTATTACATTGGCAATCTCCGCAAGGAAACATCAGATCTGCTCAACTCATGGTTTTTTGGTCTTCGGGGAGGATGGGGAACATGAATATGTGTTTCTTTTTCGAATTTGAGCTCTTTCTGCAATGGGCACTTTTCATACTATAAGCAGTTTTTCCTAACAAATGCAAGATATAACATGGGCTATCTCCGCAAGGAAACATCAGATCTGCAAAAGTTATGGTTTTTTGTTCTTCGGGGAGGATGGGGAACATGAATATGTGTTTGTTTTTCGAATTTGACCTCTATCTGAAATGAGCACTTTTCATGCTATAAGCAGTTTTTCCTAACAAATGCAAGATATAACATTGGCTATCTCCGCAAGGAAACATCAGATCTGCACAACTCATGGTTTTTTGGTCTTCGGGGAGGATGGGGAACATGAATATGTGATTGTTTTTCGAATTTGAGCTCTTTCTGCAATGGGCACTTTTCATGCTATAAGCAGTTTTTCCTAACAAATGCAAGATATAACATTGGCTATCTCCGCAAGGAAACATCAGATCTGCAAAACTCATGGTTTTTTGGTCTTCGGGGAGGCTGGGGAACATGAAAATGTGTTTGTTTTTCGAATTTTGCTCTATCTGAAATGAGCACTTTTCATGCTCTAAGCAGTTTTTCCTAACAAATGCAAGATATAACATTGGCTTTCTCCGCAAGGAAACATCAGATCTGCACAACTCATGGTTTTTTGGTCTTCGGGGAGGATGGGGAACATGAATATGTGATTGTTTTTCGAATTTGAGCTCTTTCTGCAATGGGCACTTTTCATACTATAAGCAGTTTTTCCTAACAAATGCAAGATATAACATGGGCTATCTCCGCAAGGAAACATGAGATCTGCAAAAGTTATTGTTTTTTGGTCTTCGGGGAGGATGGGGAACATGAATATGTTTTTGTTTTTCGAATTTGAGCTCTATCTGAAATGAGCACTTTTCATGCTCTAAGCAGTTTTTCCTAACAAATGCAAGATATAACATTGGCTATCTCTGCAAGGAAACATCAGATCTGCTCAACCCATGGTTTTTTGTTCTTCGGGGAGGATGGGGAACATGAATATGTGTTTCTTTTTCGAATTTCAGCTCTTTCTGCAATGGGCACTTTTCATACTATAAGCAGTTTTTCCTAACAAATGCAAGATATAACATGGGCTATCTCCGCAAGGAAACATGAGATCTGCAAACGTTATTGTTTTTTGGTCTTCGGGGAGGATGGGGAACATGAATATGTGTTTGTTTTTCGAATTTGAGCTCTATCTGCAATGGGCACTTTTCATACTATAAGCAGTTTTTCCTAACAAATGCTAGATATAACATGGGCTATCTCCGCAAGGAAACATGAGATCTGCAAACGTTATGGTTTTTTGGTCTTCGGGGAGTATGGGGAACATGAATATGTTTTTGTTTTTCGAATTTGAGCTCTATCTGAAATGAGCACTTTTCATGCTATAAGCAGTTTTTCCTAACAAATGCAAGATATAACATGGGCTATCTCCGCAAGGAAACATGAGATCTGCAAACGTTATGGTTTTTTGGTCTTCGGGGAGGATGGGGAACATGAATATGTTTTTGTTTTTCGAATTTGAGCTCTATCTGAAATGAGCACTTTTCATGCTCTAAGCAGTTTTTCCTAACAAATGCAAGATATAACATTGGCTATCTCCGCAAGGAAACATCAGATCTGCACAACTCATGGTTTTTTGGTCTTCGGGGAGGATGGGGAACATGAATAAGTGCTTGTTTTTCGAATTTGAGCTATTTCTGCAATGGGCACTTTTCATACTATAAGCAGTTTTTCCTAACAAATGCAAGATATAACATGGGCTATCTCCGCAAGGAAACATGAGATCTGCAAAAGTAATGGTTTTTTGTTCTTCGGGGAGGATGGGGAACATGAATATGTGTTTGTTTTTCGAATTTGACCTCTATCTGAAATGAGCACTTTTCATGCTCTAAGCAGTTTTTCCTAACAAATGCAAGATATAACATTGGCTATCTCCGCAAGGAAACATCAGATCTGCACAACTCATGGTTTTTTGGTCTTCGGGGAGGATGGGGAACATGAATATGTGATTGTTTTTCGAATTTGAGCTCTTTCTGCAATGGGCACTTTTCATGCTATAAGCAGTTTTTCCTAACAAATGCAAGATATAACATTGGCTATCTCCGCAAGGAAACATCAGATCTGCACAACTCATGGTTTTTTGGTCTTCGGGGAGGCTGGGGAACATGAAAATGTGTTTGTTTTTCGAATTTGAGCTCTATCTGAAATGAGCACTTTTCATGCTCTAAGCAGTTTTTCCTAACAAATGCAAGATATAACATTGGCTTTCTCCGCAAGGAAACATCAGATCTGCACAACTCATGGTTTTTTGGTCTTCGGGGAGGATGGGGAACATGAATATGTGATTGTTTTTCGAATTTGAGCTCTTTCTGCAATGGGCACTTTTCATACTATAAGCAGTTTTTCCTAACAAATGCAAGATATAACATGGGCTATCTCCGCAAGGAAACATGAGATCTGCAAAAGTTATTGTTTTTTGGTCTTCGGGGAGGATGGGGAACATGAATATGTTTTTGTTTTTCGAATTTGAGCTCTATCTGAAATGAGCACTTTTCATGCTCTAAGCAGTTTTTCCTAACAAATGCAAGATATAACATTGGCTATCTCTGCAAGGAAACATCAGATCTGCACAACTCATGGTTTTTTGGTCTTCGGGGAGGATGGGGAACATGAATATGTGATTGTTTTTCGAATTTGAGATCTTTCTGCAATGGGCACTTTTCATACTATAAGCAGTTTTTCCTAACAAATGCAAGCTATTACATTGGCAATCTCCGCAAGGAAACATCAGATCTGCTCAACTCATGGTTTTTTGGTCTTCGGGGAGGAGGGGGAACATGAATATGTGTTTGTTTTTCGAATTTGAGCTCTTTCTGCAATGGGCACTTTTCATACTATAAGCAGTTTTTCCTAACAAATGCATGATATAACATGGGCTATCTACGCAAGGAAACATGAGATCTGCAAACGTTATGGTTTTTTGGTCTTCGGGGAGGATGGGGAACATGAATATGTGATTGTTTTTCGAATTTGAGATCTTTCTGCAATGGGCACTTTTCATACTATAAGCAGTTTTTCCTAACAAATGCAAGATATAACATGGGCTATCTCCGCAAGGAAACATCAGATCTGCACAACTCATGGTTTTTTGGTCTTCGGGGAGGAGGGGGAACATGAATATGTGTTTGTTTTTCGAATTTGAGATCTTTCTGCAATGGGCACTTTTCATACTATAAGCAGTTTTTCCTAACAAATGCAAGATTTAACATTGGCTATCTCCGCAAGGAAACATCAGATCTGCTCAACCCATGGTTTTTTGGTCTTCGGGGAGGATGGGGAACATGAATATGTGTTTCTTTTTCGAATTTGAGCTCTTTCTGCAATGGGCACTTTTCATACTATAAGCAGTTTTTCCTAACAAATGCAAGATATAACATGGGCTATCTCCGCAAGGAAACATGAGATCTGCAAACGTTATTGTTTTTTGGTCTTCGGGGAGGATGGGGAACATGAATATGTGTTTGTTTTTCGAATTTGAGCTCTTTCTGCAATGGGCACTTTTCATGCTATAAGCAGTTTTTCCTAACAAATGCAAGATATAACATTGGCTATCTCCGCAAGGAAACATGAGATCTGCAAACGTTATGGTTTTTTGGTCTTCGGGGAGGATGGGGAACATGAATATGTTTTTGTTTTTCGAATTTGAGCTCTATCTGAAATGAGCACTTTTCATGCTCTAAGCAGTTTTTCCTAACAAATGCAAGATATAACATTGGCTATCTCCGCAAGGAAACATCAGATCTGCACAACTCATGGTTTTTTGGTCTTCGGGGAGGATGGGGAACATGAATATGTGATTGTTTTTCGAATTTGAGATCTTTCTGCAATGGGCACTTTTCATACTATAAGCAGTTTTTCCTAACAAATGCAAGATATAACATGGGCTATCTCCGCAAGGAAACATGAGATCTGCAAAAGTTATGGTTTTTTGTTCTTCGGGGAAGATGGGGAACATGAATATGTGTTTGTTTTTCGAATTTGACCTCTATCTGAAATGAGCACTTTTCATGCTCTAAGCAGTTTTTCCTAACAAATGCAAGATATAACATGGGATATCTGCAAGGAAACATGAGATCTGCAAAAGTTATGGTTTTTTGGTCTTCGGGGAGGATGGGGAACATGAATATGTGTTTGTTTTTCGAATTTGTCCTCTATCTGAAATTAGCACTTTTCATGCTCTAAGCAGTTTTTCCTAACAAATGCAAGATATAACATTGGCTATCTCCGCAAGGAAACATCAGATCTGCACAACTCATGGTTTTTTGGTCTTCGGGGAGGATGGGGAACATGAATATGTGTTTGTTTTTCGAATTTGAGATCTTTCTGCAATGGGCACTTTTCATAGTATAAGCAGTTTTTCCTAACAAATGCAAGCTATTACATTGGCAATCTCCGCAAGGAAACATCAGATCTGATCAACTCATGGTTTTTTGGTCTTCGGGGAGGAGGGGGAACATGAATATGTGATTGTTTTTCGAATTTGAGCTCTTTCTGCAATGGGCACTTTTCATACTAAAAGCAGTTTTTCCTAACAAATGCATGATATAACATTGGCTATCTCCGCAAGGAAACATCAGATCTGCACAACTCATGGTTTTTTGGTCTTCGGGGAGGAGGGGGAACATGAATATGTGTTTGTTTTTCGAATTTGAGATCTTTCTGCAATGGGCACTTTTCATACTATAAGCAGTTTTTCCTAACAAATGCAAGATTTAACATTGGCTATCTCCGCAAGGAAACATCAGATCTGCTCAACCCATGGTTTTTTGTTCTTCGGGGAGGATGGGGAACATGAATATGTGTTTCTTTTTCGAATTTCAGCTCTTTCTGCAATGGGCACTTTTCATACTATAAGCAGTTTTTCCTAACAAATGCAAGATATAACATGGGCTATCTCCGCAAGGAAACATGAGATCTGCAAACGTTATTGTTTTTTGGTCTTCGGGGAGGATGGGGAACATGAATATGTGTTTGTTTTTCGAATTTGAGCTCTATCTGCAATGGGCACTTTTCATACTATAAGCAGTTTTTCCTAACAAATGCTAGATATAACATGGGCTATCTCCGCAAGGAAACATGAGATCTGCAAACGTTATGGTTTTTTGGTCTTCGGGGAGTATGGGGAACATGAATATGTTTTTGTTTTTCGAATTTGAGCTCTATCTGAAATGAGCACTTTTCATGCTATAAGCAGTTTTTCCTAACAAATGCAAGATATAACATGGGCTATCTCCGCAAGGAAACATGAGATCTGCAAACGTTATGGTTTTTTGGTCTTCGGGGAGGATGGGGAACATGAATATGTTTTTGTTTTTCGAATTTGAGCTCTATCTGAAATGAGCACTTTTCATGCTCTAAGCAGTTTTTCCTAACAAATGCAAGATATAACATTGGCTATCTCCGCAAGGAAACATCAGATCTGCACAACTCATGGTTTTTTGGTCTTCGGGGAGGATGGGGAACATGAATAAGTGCTTGTTTTTCGAATTTGAGCTATTTCTGCAATGGGCACTTTTCATACTATAAGCAGTTTTTCCTAACAAATGCAAGATATAACATGGGCTATCTCCGCAAGGAAACATGAGATCTGCAAAAGTAATGGTTTTTTGTTCTTCGGGGAGGATGGGGAACATGAATATGTGTTTGTTTTTCGAATTTGACCTCTATCTGAAATGAGCACTTTTCATGCTCTAAGCAGTTTTTCCTAACAAATGCAAGATATAACATTGGCTATCTCCGCAAGGAAACATCAGATCTGCACAACTCATGGTTTTTTGGTCTTCGGGGAGGATGGGGAACATGAATATGTGATTGTTTTTCGAATTTGAGCTCTTTCTGCAATGGGCACTTTTCATGCTATAAGCAGTTTTTCCTAACAAATGCAAGATATAACATTGGCTATCTCCGCAAGGAAACATCAGATCTGCACAACTCATGGTTTTTTGGTCTTCGGGGAGGCTGGGGAACATGAAAATGTGTTTGTTTTTCGAATTTGAGCTCTATCTGAAATGAGCACTTTTCATGCTCTAAGCAGTTTTTCCTAACAAATGCAAGATATAACATTGGCTTTCTCCGCAAGGAAACATCAGATCTGCACAACTCATGGTTTTTTGGTCTTCGGGGAGGATGGGGAACATGAATATGTGATTGTTTTTCGAATTTGAGCTCTTTCTGCAATGGGCACTTTTCATACTATAAGCAGTTTTTCCTAACAAATGCAAGATATAACATGGGCTATCTCCGCAAGGAAACATGAGATCTGCAAAAGTTATTGTTTTTTGGTCTTCGGGGAGGATGGGGAACATGAATATGTTTTTGTTTTTCGAATTTGAGCTCTATCTGAAATGAGCACTTTTCATGCTCTAAGCAGTTTTTCCTAACAAATGCAAGATATAACATTGGCTATCTCTGCAAGGAAACATCAGATCTGCACAACTCATGGTTTTTTGGTCTTCGGGGAGGATGGGGAACATGAATATGTGATTGTTTTTCGAATTTGAGATCTTTCTGCAATGGGCACTTTTCATACTATAAGCAGTTTTTCCTAACAAATGCAAGCTATTACATTGGCAATCTCCGCAAGGAAACATCAGATCTGCTCAACTCATGGTTTTTTGGTCTTCGGGGAGGAGGGGGAACATGAATATGTGTTTGTTTTTCGAATTTGAGCTCTTTCTGCAATGGGCACTTTTCATACTATAAGCAGTTTTTCCTAACAAATGCATGATATAACATGGGCTATCTACGCAAGGAAACATGAGATCTGCAAACGTTATGGTTTTTTGGTCTTCGTGGAGGATGGGGAACATGAATATGTTTTTGTTTTTCGAATTTGAGCTCTATCTGAAATGAGCACTTTTCATGCTCTAAGCAGTTTTTCCTAACAAATGCAAGATATAACATTGGCTTTCTCCGCAAGGAAACATCAGATCTGCACAACTCATGGTTTTTTGGTCTTCGGGGAGGATGGGGAACATGAATATGTGATTGTTTTTCGAATTTGAGCTCTTTCTGCAATGGGCACTTTTCATACTATAAGCAGTTTTTCCTAACAAATGCAAGATATAACATGGGCTATCTCCGCAAGGAAACATCAGATCTGCACAACTCATGGTTTTTTGGTCTTCGGGGAGGAGGGGGAACATGAATATGTGTTTGTTTTTCGAATTTGAGATCTTTCTGCAATGGGCACTTTTCATACTATAAGCAGTTTTTCCTAACAAATGCAAGATTTAACATTGGCTATCTCCGCAAGGAAACATCAGATCTGCTCAACCCATGGTTTTTTGGTCTTCGGGGAGGATGGGGAACATGAATATGTGTTTCTTTTTCGAATTTGAGCTCTTTCTGCAATGGGCACTTTTCATACTATAAGCAGTTTTTCCTAACAAATGCAAGATATAACATGGGCTATCTCCGCAAGGAAACATGAGATCTGCAAAAGTTATGGTTTTTTGTTCTTCGGGGAGGATGGGGAACATGAATATGTGTTTGTTTTTCGAATTTGACCTCTATCTGAAATGAGCACTTTTCATGCTCTAAGCAGTTTTTCCTAACAAATGCAAGATATAACATTGGCTATCTCCACAAGGAAACATCAGATCTGCACAACTCATGGTTTTTTGGTCTTCGGGGAGGATGGGGAACATGAATATGTGTTTGTTTTTCGAATTTGAGCTCTTTCTGCAATGGGCACTTTTCATGCTATAAGCAGTTTTTCCTAACAAATGCAAGATATAACATTGGCTATCTCCGCAAGGAAACATCAGATCTGCACAACTCATGGTTTTTTGGTCTTCGGGGAGGATGGGGAACATGAATATGTGTTTGTTTTTCGAATTTGAGATCTTTCTGCAATGGGCACTTTTCATACTATAAGCAGTTTTTCCTAACAAATGCAAGCTATTACATTGGCAATCTCCGCAAGGAAACATCAGATCTGCTCAACTCATGGTTTTTTGGTCTTCGGGGAGGAGGGGGAACATGAATATGTGTTTGTTTTTCGAATTTGAGCTCTTTCTGCAATGGGCACTTTTCATACTATAAGCAGTTTTTCCTAACAAATGCAAGATATAACATGGGCTATCTCCGCAAGGAAACATGAGATCTGCAAACGTTATGGTTTTTTGGTCTTAAGGGGAGGATGGGGAACATGAATATGTTTTTGTTTTTCGAATTTGAGTTCTATCTGAAATGAGCACTTTTCATGCTCTAAGCAGTTTTTCCTAACAAATGCAAGATATAACATTGGCTATCTCCGCAAGGAAACATCAGATCTGCACAACTCATGGTTTTTTCGTCTTCGGGGAGGATGGGGAATATGAATATGTGATTGTTTTTCGAATTTGAGCTCTTTCTGCAATGGGCACTTTTCATACTATAAGCAGTTTTTCCTAACAAATGCAAGATATAACATGGGCTATCTCCGCAAGGAAACATCAGATCTGCACAACTCATGGTTTTTTGGTCTTCGGGGAGGAGGGGGAACATGAATATGTGTTTGTTTTTCGAATTTGAGCTCTTTCTGCAATGGGCACTTTTCATACTATAAGCAGTTTTTCCTAACAAATGCAAGATTTAACATTGGCTATCTCCGCAAGGAAACATCAGATCTGCTCAACCCATGGTTTTTTGGTCTTCGGGGAGGATGGGGAACATGAATATGTGTTTCTTTTTCGAATTTGAGCTCTTTCTGCAATGGGCACTTTTCATACTATAAGCAGTTTTCCTAACAAATGCAAGATATAACATGGGCTATCTCCGCAAGGAAACATGAGATCTGCAAAAGTTATGGTTTTTTGTTCTTCGGGGAGGATGGGGAACATGAATATGTGTTTGTTTTTCGAATTTGACCTCTATCTGAAATGAGCACTTTTCATGCTCTAAGCAGTTTTTCCTAACAAATGCAAGATATAACATTGGCTATCTCCGCAAGGAAACATCAGATCTGCACAACTCATGGTTTTTTGGTCTTCGGGGAGGATGGTGAACATGAATATGTGTTTGTTTTTCGAATTTGAGCTCTTTCTGCAATGGGCACTTTTCATGCTATAAGCAGTTTTTCCTAACAAATGCAAGATATAACATTGGCTATCTCCGCAAGGAAACATCAGATCTGCACAACTCATGGTTTTTTGGTCTTCGGGGAGGATGGGGAACATGAATATGTGTTTGTTTTTCGAATTTGAGATCTTTCTGCAATGGGCACTTTTCATACTATAAGCAGTTTTTCCTAACAAATGCAAGCTATTACATTGGCAATCTCCGCAAGGAAACATCAGATCTGCTCAACCCATGGTTTTTTGGTCTTCGGGGAGGATGGGGAACATGAATATGTGTTTCTTTTTCGAATTTGAGCTCTTTCTGCAATGGGCACTTTTCATACTATAAGCAGTTTTCCTAACAAATGCAAGATATAACATGGGCTATCTCCGCAAGGAAACATG
Source organism: Vipera ursinii (assembly GCF_947247035.1). Classification (NCBI taxonomy): domain Eukaryota; kingdom Metazoa; phylum Chordata; class Lepidosauria; order Squamata; family Viperidae; genus Vipera; species Vipera ursinii. The sequence goes on along the minus strand of NC_139530.1, from coordinate 9,079,546 downwards.
AGATCTGCAAAAGTTATGGTTTTTTGTTCTTCGGGGAGGATGGGGAACATGAATATGTGTTTGTTTTTCGAATTTGACCTCTATCTGAAATGAGCACTTTTCATGCTCTAAGCAGTTTTTCCTAACAAATGCAAGATATAACATTGGCTATCTCCGCAAGGAAACATCAGATCTGCACAACTCATGGTTTTTTGGTCTTCGGGGAGGATGGTGAACATGAATATGTGTTTGTTTTTCGAATTTGAGATCTTTCTGCAATGGGCACTTTTCATACTATAAGCAGTTTTTCCTAACAAATGCAAGCTATTACATTGGCAATCTCCGCAAGGAAACATCAGATCTGCTCAACTCATGGTTTTTTGGTCTTCGGGGAGGATGGGGAACATGAATATGTGTTTCTTTTTCGAATTTGAGCTCTTTCTGCAATGGGCACTTTTCATACTATAAGCAGTTTTTCCTAACAAATGCAAGATATAACATGGGCTATCTCCGCAAGGAAACATGAGATCTGCAAAAGTTATGGTTTTTTGTTCTTCGGGGAGGATGGGGAACATGAATATGTGTTTGTTTTTCGAATTTGACCTCTATCTGAAATGAGCACTTTTCATGCTCTAAGCAGTTTTTCCTAACAAATGCAAGATATAACATTGGCTATCTCCGCAAGGAAACATCAGATCTGCACAACTCATGGTTTTTTGGTCTTCGGGGAGGATGGGGAACATGAATATGTGATTGTTTTTCGAATTTGAGCTCTTTCTGCAATGGGCACTTTTCATGCTATAAGCAGTTTTTCCTAACAAATGCAAGATATAACATTGGCTATCTCCGCAAGGAAACATCAGATCTGCACAACTCATGGTTTTTTGGTCTTCGGGGAGGCTGGGGAACATGAAAATGTGTTTGTTTTTCGAATTTGAGCTCTATCTGAAATGAGCACTTTTCATGCTCTAAGCAGTTTTTCCTAACAAATGCAAGATATAACATTGGCTTTCTCCGCAAGGAAACATCAGATCTGCACAACTCATGGTTTTTTGGTCTTCGGGGAGGATGGGGAACATGAATATGTGATTGTTTTTCGAATTTGAGCTCTTTCTGCAATGGGCACTTTTCATACTATAAGCAGTTTTTCCTAACAAATGCAAGATATAACATGGGCTATCTCCGCAAGGAAACATGAGATCTGCAAAAGTTATTGTTTTTTGGTCTTCGGGGAGGATGGGGAACATGAATATGTTTTTGTTTTTCGAATTTGAGCTCTATCTGAAATGAGCACTTTTCATGCTCTAAGCAGTTTTTCCTAACAAATGCAAGATATAACATTGGCTATCTCCGCAAGGAAACATCAGATCTGCACAACTCATGGTTTTTTGGTCTTCGGGGAGGATGGTGAACATGAATATGTGTTTGTTTTTCGAATTTGAGCTCTTTCTGCAATGGGCACTTTTCATGCTATAAGCAGTTTTTCCTAACAAATGCAAGATATAACATTGGCTATCTCCGCAAGGAAACATCAGATCTGCACAACTCATGGTTTTTTGGTCTTCGGGGAGGATGGGGAACATGAATATGTGTTTGTTTTTCGAATTTGAGATCTTTCTGCAATGGGCACTTTTCATACTATAAGCAGTTTTTCCTAACAAATGCAAGCTATTACATTGGCAATCTCCGCAAGGAAACATCAGATCTGCTCAACCCATGGTTTTTTGGTCTTCGGGGAGGATGGGGAACATGAATATGTGTTTCTTTTTCGAATTTGAGCTCTTTCTGCAATGGGCACTTTTCATACTATAAGCAGTTTTCCTAACAAATGCAAGATATAACATGGGCTATCTCCGCAAGGAAACATGAGATCTGCAAAAGTTATGGTTTTTTGTTCTTCGGGGAGGATGGGGAACATGAATATGTGTTTGTTTTTCGAATTTGACCTCTATCTGAAATGAGCACTTTTCATGCTCTAAGCAGTTTTTCCTAACAAATGCAAGATATAACATTGGCTATCTCCGCAAGGAAACATCAGATCTGCACAACTCATGGTTTTTTGGTCTTCGGGGAGGATGGTGAACATGAATATGTGTTTGTTTTTCGAATTTGAGCTCTTTCTGCAATGGGCACTTTTCATGCTATAAGCAGTTTTTCCTAACAAATGCAAGATATAACATTGGCTATCTCCGCAAGGAAACATCAGATCTGCACAACTCATGGTTTTTTGGTCTTCGGGGAGGATGGGGAACATGAATATGTGTTTGTTTTTCGAATTTGAGATCTTTCTGCAATGGGCACTTTTCATACTATAAGCAGTTTTTCCTAACAAATGCAAGCTATTACATTGGCAATCTCCGCAAGGAAACATCAGATCTGCTCAACTCATGGTTTTTTGGTCTTCGGGGAGGATGGGGAACATGAATATGTGTTTCTTTTTCGAATTTGAGCTCTTTCTGCAATGGGCACTTTTCATGCTCTAAGCAGTTTTTCCTAACAAATGCAAGATATAACATTGGCTATCTCCGCAAGGAAACATCAGATCTGCACAACTCATGGTTTTTTGGTCTTCGGGGAGGATGGTGAACATGAATATGTGTTTGTTTTTCGAATTTGAGCTCTTTCTGCAATGGGCACTTTTCATGCTATAAGCAGTTTTTCCTAACAAATGCAAGATATAACATTGGCTATCTCCGCAAGGAAACATCAGATCTGCACAACTCATGGTTTTTTGGTCTTCGGGGAGGATGGGGAACATGAATATGTGTTTGTTTTTCGAATTTGAGATCTTTCTGCAATGGGCACTTTTCATACTATAAGCAGTTTTTCCTAACAAATGCAAGCTATTACATTGGCAATCTCCGCAAGGAAACATCAGATCTGCTCAACTCATGGTTTTTTGGTCTTCGGGGAGGATGGGGAACATGAATATGTGTTTCTTTTTCGAATTTGAGCTCTTTCTGCAATGGGCACTTTTCATACTATAAGCAGTTTTTCCTAACAAATGCAAGATATAACATGGGCTATCTCCGCAAGGAAACATGAGATCTGCAAAAGTTATGGTTTTTTGTTCTTCGGGGAGGATGGGGAACATGAATATGTGTTTGTTTTTCGAATTTGACCTCTATCTGAAATGAGCACTTTTCATGCTCTAAGCAGTTTTTCCTAACAAATGCAAGATATAACATTGGCTATCTCCGCAAGGAAACATCAGATCTGCACAACTCATGGTTTTTTGGTCTTCGGGGAGGATGGGGAACATGAATATGTGATTGTTTTTCGAATTTGAGCTCTTTCTGCAATGGGCACTTTTCATGCTATAAGCAGTTTTTCCTAACAAATGCAAGATATAACATTGGCTATCTCCGCAAGGAAACATCAGATCTGCACAACTCATGGTTTTTTGGTCTTCGGGGAGGCTGGGGAACATGAAAATGTGTTTGTTTTTCGAATTTGAGCTCTATCTGAAATGAGCACTTTTCATGCTCTAAGCAGTTTTTCCTAACAAATGCAAGATATAACATTGGCTTTCTCCGCAAGGAAACATCAGATCTGCACAACTCATGGTTTTTTGGTCTTCGGGGAGGATGGGGAACATGAATATGTGATTGTTTTTCGAATTTGAGCTCTTTCTGCAATGGGCACTTTTCATACTATAAGCAGTTTTTCCTAACAAATGCAAGATATAACATGGGCTATCTCCGCAAGGAAACATGAGATCTGCAAAAGTTATTGTTTTTTGGTCTTCGGGGAGGATGGGGAACATGAATATGTTTTTGTTTTTCGAATTTGAGCTCTATCTGAAATGAGCACTTTTCATGCTCTAAGCAGTTTTTCCTAACAAATGCAAGATATAACATTGGCTATCTCTGCAAGGAAACATCAGATCTGCACAACTCATGGTTTTTTGGTCTTCGGGGAGGATGGGGAACATGAATATGTGATTGTTTTTCGAATTTGAGATCTTTCTGCAATGGGCACTTTTCATACTATAAGCAGTTTTTCCTAACAAATGCAAGCTATTACATTGGCAATCTCCGCAAGGAAACATCAGATCTGCTCAACTCATGGTTTTTTGGTCTTCGGGGAGGAGGGGGAACATGAATATGTGTTTGTTTTTCGAATTTGAGCTCTTTCTGCAATGGGCACTTTTCATACTATAAGCAGTTTTTCCTAACAAATTCATGATATAACATGGGCTATCTACGCAAGGAAACATGAGATCTGCAAACGTTATGGTTTTTTGGTCTTCGGGGAGGATGGGGAACATGAATATGTTTTTGTTTTTCGAATTTGAGCTCTATCTGAAATGAGCACTTTTCATGCTCTAAGCAGTTTTTCCTAACAAATGCAAGATATAACATTGGCTTTCTCCGCAAGGAAACATCAGATCTGCACAACTCATGGTTTTTTGGTCTTCGGGGAGGATGGGGAACATGAATATGTGATTGTTTTTCGAATTTGAGCTCTTTCTGCAATGGGCACTTTTCATACTATAAGCAGTTTTTCCTAACAAATGCAAGATATAACATGGGCTATCTCCGCAAGGAAACATGAGATCTGCAAAAGTTATTGTTTTTTGGTCTTCGGGGAGGATGGGGAACATGAATATGTTTTTGTTTTTCGAATTTGAGCTCTATCTGAAATGAGCACTTTTCATGCTCTAAGCAGTTTTTCCTAACAAATGCAAGATATAACATTGGCTATCTCTGCAAGGAAACATCAGATCTGCACAACTCATGGTTTTTTGGTCTTCGGGGAGGATGGGGAACATGAATATGTGATTGTTTTTCGAATTTGAGCTCTTTCTGCAATGGGCACTTTTCATACTATAAGCAGTTTTTCCTAACAAATGCAAGATATAACATGGGCTATCTCCGCAAGGAAACATCAGATCTGCACAACTCATGGTTTTTTGGTCTTCGGGGAGGAGGGGGAACATGAATATGTGTTTGTTTTTCGAATTTGAGATCTTTCTGCAATGGGCACTTTTCATACTATAAGCAGTTTTTCCTAACAAATGCAAGATTTAACATTGGCTATCTCCGCAAGGAAACATCAGATCTGCTCAACCCATGGTTTTTTGGTCTTCGGGGAGGATGGGGAACATGAATATGTGTTTCTTTTTCGAATTTGAGCTCTTTCTGCAATGGGCACTTTTCATACTATAAGCAGTTTTTCCTAACAAATGCAACATATAACATGGGCTATCTCCGCAAGGAAACATGAGATCTGCAAAAGTTATGGTTTTTTGTTCTTCGGGGAGGATGGGGAACATGAATATGTGTTTGTTTTTCGAATTTGACCTCTATCTGAAATGAGCACTTTTCATGCTCTAAGCAGTTTTTCCTAACAAATGCAAGATATAACATTGGCTATCTCCGCAAGGAAACATCAGATCTGCACAACTCATGGTTTTTTGGTCTTCGGGGAGGATGGGGAACATGAATATGTGTTTGTTTTTCGAATTTGAGCTCTTTCTGCAATGGGCACTTTTCATGCTATAAGCAGTTTTTCCTAACAAATGCAAGATATAACATTGGCTATCTCCGCAAGGAAACATCAGATCTGCACAACTCATGGTTTTTTGGTCTTCGGGGAGGATGGGGAACATGAATATGTGTTTGTTTTTCGAATTTGAGATCTTTCTGCAATGGGCACTTTTCATACTATAAGCAGTTTTTCCTAACAAATGCTAGCTATTACATTGGCAATCTCCGCAAGGAAACATCAGATCTGCTCAACTCATGGTTTTTTGGTCTTCGGGGAGGAGGGGGAACATGAATATGTGTTTGTTTTTCGAATTTGAGCTCTTTCTGCAATGGGCACTTTTCATACTATAAGCAGTTTTTCCTAACAAATGCAAGATATAACATGGGCTATCTCCGCAAGGAAACATGAGATCTGCAAACGTTATGGTTTTTTGGTCTTAACGGGAGGATGGGGAACATGAATATGTTTTTGTTTTTCGAATTTGAGTTCTATCTGAAATGAGCACTTTTCATGCTCTAAGCAGTTTTTCCTAACAAATGCAAGATATAACATTGGCTATCTCCGCAAGGAAACATCAGATCTGCACAACTCATGGTTTTTTCGTCTTCGGGGAGGATGGGGAATATGAATATGTGATTGTTTTTCGAATTTGAGCCCTTTCTGCAATGGGCACTTTTCATACTATAAGCAGTTTTTCCTAACAAATGCAAGATATAACATGGGCTATCTCCGCAAGGAAACATCAGATCTGCACAACTCATGGTTTTTTGGTCTTCGGGGAGGAGGGGGAACATGAATATGTGTTTGTTTTTCGAATTTGAGCTCTTTCTGCAATGGGCACTTTTCATACTATAAGCAGTTTTTCCTAACAAATGCAAGATTTAACATTGGCTATCTCCGCAAGGAAACATCAGATCTGCTCAACCCATGGTTTTTTGGTCTTCGGGGAGGATGGGGAACATGAATATGTGTTTCTTTTTCGAATTTGAGCTCTTTCTGCAATGGGCACTTTTCATGCTATAAGCAGTTTTTCCTAACAAATGCAAGATATAACATTGGCTATCTCCGCAAGGAAACATCAGATCTGCACAACTCATGGTTTTTTGGTCTTCGGGGAGGCTGGGGAACATGAAAATGTGTTTGTTTTTCGAATTTGAGCTCTATCTGAAATGAGCACTTTTCATGCTCTAAGCAGTTTTTCCTAACAAATGCAAGATATAACATTGGCTTTCTCCGCAAGGAAACATCAGATCTGCACAACTCATGGTTTTTTGGTCTTCGGGGAGGATGGGGAACATGAATATGTGATTGTTTTTCGAATTTGAGCTCTTTCTGCAATGGGCACTTTTCATACTATAAGCAGTTTTTCCTAACAAATGCAAGATATAACATGGGCTATCTCCGCAAGGAAACATGAGATCTGCAAAAGTTATTGTTTTTTGGTCTTCGGGGAGGATGGGGAACATGAATATGTTTTTGTTTTTCGAATTTGAGCTCTATCTGAAATGAGCACTTTTCATGCTCTAAGCAGTTTTTCCTAGCAAATGCAAGATATAACATTGGCTATCTCTGCAAGGAAACATCAGATCTGCACAACTCATGGTTTTTTGGTCTTCGGGGAGGATGGGGAACATGAATATGTGATTGTTTTTCGAATTTGAGATCTTTCTGCAATGGGCACTTTTCATACTATAAGCAGTTTTTCCTAACAAATGCAAGCTATTACATTGGCAATCTCCGCAAGGAAACATCAGATCTGCTCAACTCATGGTTTTTTGGTCTTCGGGGAGGAGGGGGAACATGAATATGTGTTTGTTTTTCGAATTTGAGCTCTTTCTGCAATGGGCACTTTTCATACTATAAGCAGTTTTTCCTAACAAATGCATGATATAACATGGGCTATCTACGCAAGGAAACATGAGATCTGCAAACGTTATGGTTTTTTGGTCTTCGGGGAGGATGGGGAACATGAATATGTTTTTGTTTTTCGAATTTGAGCTCTATCTGAAATGAGCACTTTTCATGCTCTAAGCAGTTTTTCCTAACAAATGCAAGATATAACATTGGCTTTCTCCGCAAGGAAACATCAGATCTGCACAACTCATGGTTTTTTGGTCTTCGGGGAGGATGGGGAACATGAATATGTGATTGTTTTTCGAATTTGAGCTCTTTCTGCAATGGGCACTTTTCATACTATAAGCAGTTTTTCCTAACAAATGCAAGATATAACATGGGCTATCTCCGCAAGGAAACATGAGATCTGCAAAAGTTATTGTTTTTTGGTCTTCGGGGAGGATGGGGAACATGAATATGTTTTTGTTTTTCGAATTTGAGCTCTATCTGAAATGAGCACTTTTCATGCTCTAAGCAGTTTTTCCTAACAAATGCAAGATATAACATTGGCTATCTCTGCAAGGAAACATCAGATCTGCACAACTCATGGTTTTTTGGTCTTCGGGGAGGATGGGGAACATGAATATGTGATTGTTTTTCGAATTTGAGCTCTTTCTGCAATGGGCACTTTTCATACTATAAGCAGTTTTTCCTAACAAATGCAAGATATAACATGGGCTATCTCCGCAAGGAAACATCAGATCTGCACAACTCATGGTTTTTTGGTCTTCGGGGAGGAGGGGGAACATGAATATGTGTTTGTTTTTCGAATTTGAGATCTTTCTGCAATGGGCACTTTTCATACTATAAGCAGTTTTTCCTAACAAATGCAAGATTTAACATTGGCTATCTCCGCAAGGAAACATCAGATCTGCTCAACCCATGGTTTTTTGGTCTTCGGGGAGGATGGGGAACATGAATATGTGTTTCTTTTTCGAATTTGAGCTCTTTCTGCAATGGGCACTTTTCATACTATAAGCAGTTTTTCCTAACAAATGCAAGATATAACATGGGCTATCTCCGCAAGGAAACATGAGATCTGCAAAAGTTATGGTTTTTTGTTCTTCGGGGAGGATGGGGAACATGAATATGTGTTTGTTTTTCGAATTTGACCTCTATCTGAAATGAGCACTTTTCATGCTCTAAGCAGTTTTTCCTAACAAATGCAAGATATAACATTGGCTATCTCCGCAAGGAAACATCAGATCTGCACAACTCATGGTTTTTTGGTCTTCGGGGAGGATGGGGAACATGAATATGTGTTTGTTTTTCGAATTTGAGCTCTTTCTGCAATGGGCACTTTTCATGCTATAAGCAGTTTTTCCTAACAAATGCAAGATATAACATTGGCTATCTCCGCAAGGAAACATCAGATCTGCACAACTCATGGTTTTTTGGTCTTCGGGGAGGATGGGGAACATGAATATGTGTTTGTTTTTCGAATTTGAGATCTTTCTGCAATGGGCACTTTTCATACTATAAGCAGTTTTTCCTAACAAATGCAAGCTATTACATTGGCAATCTCCGCAAGGAAACATCAGATCTGCTCAACTCATGGTTTTTTGGTCTTCGGGGAGGAGGGGGAACATGAATATGTGTTTGTTTTTCGAATTTGAGCTCTTTCTGCAATGGGCACTTTTCATACTATAAGCAGTTTTTCCTAACAAATGCATGATATAACATGGGCTATCTACGCAAGGAAACATGAGATCTGCAAACGTTATGGTTTTTTGGTCTTCGGGGAGGATGGGGAACATGAATATGTTTTTGTTTTTCGAATTTGAGCTCTATCTGAAATGAGCACTTTTCATGCTCTAAGCAGTTTTTCCTAACAAATGCAAGATATAACATTGGCTTTCTCCGCAAGGAAACATCAGATCTGCACAACTCATGGTTTTTTGGTCTTCGGGGAGGATGGGGAACATGAATATGTGATTGTTTTTCGAATTTGAGCTCTTTCTGCAATGGGCACTTTTCATACTATAAGCAGTTTTTCCTAACAAATGCAAGATATAACATGGGCTATCTCCGCAAGGAAACATGAGATCTGCAAAAGTTATTGTTTTTTGGTCTTCGGGGAGGATGGGGAACATGAATATGTTTTTGTTTTTCGAATTTGAGCTCTATCTGAAATGAGCACTTTTCATGCTCTAAGCAGTTTTTCCTAACAAATGCAAGATATAACATTGGCTATCTCTGCAAGGAAACATCAGATCTGCACAACTCATGGTTTTTTGGTCTTCGGGGAGGATGGGGAACATGAATATGTGATTGTTTTTCGAATTTGAGCTCTTTCTGCAATGGGCACTTTTCATACTATAAGCAGTTTTTCCTAACAAATGCAAGATATAACATGGGCTATCTCCGCAAGGAAACATCAGATCTGCACAACTCATGGTTTTTTGGTCTTCGGGGAGGAGGGGGAACATGAATATGTGTTTGTTTTTCGAATTTGAGATCTTTCTGCAATGGGCACTTTTCATACTATAAGCAGTTTTTCCTAACAAATGCAAGATTTAACATTGGCTATCTCCGCAAGGAAACATCAGATCTGCTCAACCCATGGTTTTTTGGTCTTCGGGGAGGATGGGGAACATGAATATGTGTTTCTTTTTCGAATTTGAGCTCTTTCTGCAATGGGCACTTTTCATACTATAAGCAGTTTTTCCTAACAAATGCAAGATATAACATGGGCTATCTCCGCAAGGAAACATGAGATCTGCAAAAGTTATGGTTTTTTGTTCTTCGGGGAGGATGGGGAACATGAATATGTGTTTGTTTTTCGAATTTGACCTCTATCTGAAATGAGCACTTTTCATGCTCTAAGCAGTTTTTCCTAACAAATGCAAGATATAACATTGGCTATCTCCGCAAGGAAACATCAGATCTGCACAACTCATGGTTTTTTGGTCTTCGGGGAGGATGGGGAACATGAATATGTGTTTGTTTTTCGAATTTGAGCTCTTTCTGCAATGGGCACTTTTCATGCTATAAGCAGTTTTTCCTAACAAATGCAAGATATAACATTGGCTATCTCCGCAAGGAAACATCAGATCTGCACAACTCATGGTTTTTTGGTCTTCGGGGAGGATGGGGAACATGAATATGTGTTTGTTTTTCGAATTTGAGATCTTTCTGCAATGGGCACTTTTCATACTATAAGCAGTTTTTCCTAACAAATGCAAGCTATTACATTGGCAATCTCCGCAAGGAAACATCAGATCTGCTCAACTCATGGTTTTTTGGTCTTCGGGGAGGAGGGGGAACATGAATATGTGTTTGTTTTTCGAATTTGAGCTCTTTCTGCAATGGGCACTTTTCATACTATAAGCAGTTTTTCCTAACAAATGCAAGATATAACATGGGCTATCTCCGCAAGGAAACATGAGATCTGCAAACGTTATGGTTTTTTGGTCTTAACGGGAGGATGGGGAACATGAATATGTTTTTGTTTTTCGAATTTGAGTTCTATCTGAAATGAGCACTTTTCATGCTCTAAGCAGTTTTTCCTAACAAATGCAAGATATAACATTGGCTATCTCCGCAAGGAAACATCAGATCTGCACAACTCATGGTTTTTTCGTCTTCGGGGAGGATGGGGAATATGAATATGTGATTGTTTTTCGAATTTGAGCCCTTTCTGCAATGGGCACTTTTCATACTATAAGCAGTTTTTCCTAACAAATGCAAGATATAACATGGGCTATCTCCGCAAGGAAACATCAGATCTGCACAACTCATGGTTTTTTGGTCTTCGGGGAGGAGGGGGAACATGAATATGTGTTTGTTTTTCTAATTTGAGCTCTTTCTGCAATGGGCACTTTTCATACTATAAGCAGTTTTTCCTAACAAATGCAAGATTTAACATTGGCTATCTCCGCAAGGAAACATCAGATCTGCTCAACCCATGGTTTTTTGGTCTTCGGGGAGGATGGGGAACATGAATATGTGTTTCTTTTTCGAATTTGAGCTCTTTCTGCAATGGGCACTTTTCATACTATAAGCAGTTTTCCTAACAAATGCAAGATATAACATGGGCTATCTCCGCAAGGAAACATGAGATCTGCAAAAGTTATGGTTTTTTGTTCTTCGGGGAGGATGGGGAACATGAATATGTGTTTGTTTTTCGAATTTGACCTCTATCTGAAATGAGCACTTTTCATGCTCTAAGCAGTTTTTCCTAACAAATGCAAGATATAACATTGGCTATCTCCGCAAGGAAACATCAGATCTGCACAACTCATGGTTTTTTGGTCTTCGGGGAGGATGGTGAACATGAATATGTGTTTGTTTTTCGAATTTGAGCTCTTTCTGCAATGGGCACTTTTCATGCTATAAGCAGTTTTTCCTAACAAATGCAAGATATAACATTGGCTATCTCCGCAAGGAAACATCAGATCTGCACAACTCATGGTTTTTTGGTCTTCGGGGAGGATGGGGAACATGAATATGTGTTTGTTTTTCGAATTTGAGATCTTTCTGCAATGGGCACTTTTCATACTATAAGCAGTTTTTCCTAACAAATGCAAGCTATTACATTGGCAATCTCCGCAAGGAAACATCAGATCTGCTCAACTCATGGTTTTTTGGTCTTCGGGGAGGATGGGGAACATGAATATGTGTTTCTTTTTCGAATTTGAGCTCTTTCTGCAATGGGCACTTTTCATACTATAAGCAGTTTTTCCTAACAAATGCAAGATATAACATGGGCTATCTCCGCAAGGAAACATCAGATCTGCAAAAGTTATGGTTTTTTGTTCTTCGGGGAGGATGGGGAACATGAATATGTGTTTGTTTTTCGAATTTGACCTCTATCTGAAATGAGCACTTTTCATGCTATAAGCAGTTTTTCCTAACAAATGCAAGATATAACATTGGCTATCTCCGCAAGGAAACATCAGATCTGCACAACTCATGGTTTTTTGGTCTTCGGGGAGGATGGGGAACATGAATATGTGATTGTTTTTCGAATTTGAGCTCTTTCTGCAATGGGCACTTTTCATGCTATAAGCAGTTTTTCCTAACAAATGCAAGATATAACATTGGCTATCTCCGCAAGGAAACATCAGATCTGCACAACTCATGGTTTTTTGGTCTTCGGGGAGGCTGGGGAACATGAAAATGTGTTTGTTTTTCGAATTTTGCTCTATCTGAAATGAGCACTTTTCATGCTCTAAGCAGTTTTTCCTAACAAATGCAAGATATAACATTGGCTTTCTCCGCAAGGAAACATCAGATCTGCACAACTCATGGTTTTTTGGTCTTCGGGGAGGATGGGGAACATGAATATGTGATTGTTTTTCGAATTTGAGCTCTTTCTGCAATGGGCACTTTTCATACTATAAGCAGTTTTTCCTAACAAATGCAAGATATAACATGGGCTATCTCCGCAAGGAAACATGAGATCTGCAAAAGTTATTGTTTTTTGGTCTTCGGGGAGGATGGGGAACATGAATATGTTTTTGTTTTTCGAATTTGAGCTCTATCTGAAATGAGCACTTTTCATGCTCTAAGCAGTTTTTCCTAACAAATGCAAGATATAACATTGGCTATCTCTGCAAGGAAACATCAGATCTGCACAACTCATGGTTTTTTGGTCTTCGGGGAGGATGGGGAACATGAATATGTGATTGTTTTTCGAATTTGAGCTCTTTCTGCAATGGGCACTTTTCATACTATAAGCAGTTTTTCCTAACAAATGCAAGATATAACATGGGCTATCTACGCAAGGAAACATGAGATCTGCAAACGTTATGGTTTTTTGGTCTTCGGGGAGGATGGGGAACATGAATATGTTTTTGTTTTTCGAATTTGAGCTCTATCTGAAATGAGCACTTTTCATGCTCTAAGCAGTTTTTCCTAACAAATGCAAGATATAACATTGGCTATCTCTGCAAGGAAACATCAGATCTGCACAACTCATGGTTTTTTGGTCTTCGGGGAGGATGGGGAACATGAATATGTGATTGTTTTTCGAATTTGAGCTCTTTCTGCAATGGGCACTTTTCATACTATAAGCAGTTTTTCCTAACAAATGCAAGATATAACATGGGCTATCTCCGCAAGGAAACATCAGATCTGCACAACTCATGGTTTTTTGGTCTTCGGGGAGGAGGGGGAACATGAATATGTGTTTGTTTTTCGAATTTGAGATCTTTCTGCAATGGGCACTTTTCATACTATAAGCAGTTTTTCCTAACAAATGCAAGATTTAACATTGGCTATCTCCGCAAGGAAACATCAGATCTGCTCAACCCATGGTTTTTTGGTCTTCGGGGAGGATGGGGAACATGAATATGTGTTTCTTTTTCGAATTTGAGCTCTTTCTGCAATGGGCACTTTTCATACTATAAGCAGTTTTTCCTAACAAATGCAAGATATAACATGGGCTATCTCCGCAAGGAAACATGAGATCTGCAAAAGTTATGGTTTTTTGTTCTTCGGGGAGGATGGGGAACATGAATATGTGTTTGTTTTTCGAATTTGACCTCTATCTGAAATGAGCACTTTTCATGCTCTAAGCAGTTTTTCCTAACAAATGCAAGATATAACATTGGCTATCTCCGCAAGGAAACATCAGATCTGCACAACTCATGGTTTTTTGGTCTTCGGGGAGGATGGGGAACATGAATATGTGTTTGTTTTTCGAATTTGAGCTCTTTCTGCAATGGGCACTTTTCATGCTATAAGCAGTTTTTCCTAACAAATGCAAGATATAACATTGGCTATCTCCGCAAGGAAACATCAGATCTGCACAACTCATGGTTTTTTGGTCTTCGGGGAGGATGGGGAACATGAATATGTGTTTGTTTTTCGAATTTGAGATCTTTCTGCAATGGGCACTTTTCATACTATAAGCAGTTTTTCCTAACAAATGCAAGCTATTACATTGGCAATCTCCGCAAGGAAACATCAGATCTGCTCAACTCATGGTTTTTTGGTCTTCGGGGAGGAGGGGGAACATGAATATGTGTTTGTTTTTCGAATTTGAGCTCTTTCTGCAATGGGCACTTTTCATACTATAAGCAGTTTTTCCTAACAAATGCAAGATATAACATGGGCTATCTCCGCAAGGAAACATGAGATCTGCAAACGTTATGGTTTTTTGGTCTTAACGGGAGGATGGGGAACATGAATATGTTTTTGTTTTTCGAATTTGAGTTCTATCTGAAATGAGCACTTTTCATGCTCTAAGCAGTTTTTCCTAACAAATGCAAGATATAACATTGGCTATCTCCGCAAGGAAACATCAGATCTGCACAACTCATGGTTTTTTCGTCTTCGGGGAGGATGGGGAATATGAATATGTGATTGTTTTTCGAATTTGAGCCCTTTCTGCAATGGGCACTTTTCATACTATAAGCAGTTTTTCCTAACAAATGCAAGATATAACATGGGCTATCTCCGCAAGGAAACATCAGATCTGCACAACTCATGGTTTTTTGGTCTTCGGGGAGGAGGGGGAACATGAATATGTGTTTGTTTTTCTAATTTGAGCTCTTTCTGCAATGGGCACTTTTCATACTATAAGCAGTTTTTCCTAACAAATGCAAGATTTAACATTGGCTATCTCCGCAAGGAAACATCAGATCTGCTCAACCCATGGTTTTTTGGTCTTCGGGGAGGATGGGGAACATGAATATGTGTTTCTTTTTCGAATTTGAGCTCTTTCTGCAATGGGCACTTTTCATACTATAAGCAGTTTTCCTAACAAATGCAAGATATAACATGGGCTATCTCCGCAAGGAAACATGAGATCTGCAAAAGTTATGGTTTTTTGTTCTTCGGGGAGGATGGGGAACATGAATATGTGTTTGTTTTTCGAATTTGACCTCTATCTGAAATGAGCACTTTTCATGCTCTAAGCAGTTTTTCCTAACAAATGCAAGATATAACATTGGCTATCTCCGCAAGGAAACATCAGATCTGCACAACTCATGGTTTTTTGGTCTTCGGGGAGGATGGTGAACATGAATATGTGTTTGTTTTTCGAATTTGAGCTCTTTCTGCAATGGGCACTTTTCATGCTATAAGCAGTTTTTCCTAACAAATGCAAGATATAACATTGGCTATCTCCGCAAGGAAACATCAGATCTGCACAACTCATGGTTTTTTGGTCTTCGGGGAGGATGGGGAACATGAATATGTGTTTGTTTTTCGAATTTGAGATCTTTCTGCAATGGGCACTTTTCATACTATAAGCAGTTTTTCCTAACAAATGCAAGCTATTACATTGGCAATCTCCGCAAGGAAACATCAGATCTGCTCAACTCATGGTTTTTTGGTCTTCGGGGAGGATGGGGAACATGAATATGTGTTTCTTTTTCGAATTTGAGCTCTTTCTGCAATGGGCACTTTTCATACTATAAGCAGTTTTTCCTAACAAATGCAAGATATAACATGGGCTATCTCCGCAAGGAAACATCAGATCTGCAAAAGTTATGGTTTTTTGTTCTTCGGGGAGGATGGGGAACATGAATATGTGTTTGTTTTTCGAATTTGACCTCTATCTGAAATGAGCACTTTTCATGCTATAAGCAGTTTTTCCTAACAAATGCAAGATATAACATTGGCTATCTCCGCAAGGAAACATCAGATCTGCACAACTCATGGTTTTTTGGTCTTCGGGGAGGATGGGGAACATGAATATGTGATTGTTTTTCGAATTTGAGCTCTTTCTGCAATGGGCACTTTTCATGCTATAAGCAGTTTTTCCTAACAAATGCAAGATATAACATTGGCTATCTCCGCAAGGAAACATCAGATCTGCACAACTCATGGTTTTTTGGTCTTCGGGGAGGCTGGGGAACATGAAAATGTGTTTGTTTTTCGAATTTTGCTCTATCTGAAATGAGCACTTTTCATGCTCTAAGCAGTTTTTCCTAACAAATGCAAGATATAACATTGGCTTTCTCCGCAAGGAAACATCAGATCTGCACAACTCATGGTTTTTTGGTCTTCGGGGAGGATGGGGAACATGAATATGTGATTGTTTTTCGAATTTGAGCTCTTTCTGCAATGGGCACTTTTCATACTATAAGCAGTTTTTCCTAACAAATGCAAGATATAACATGGGCTATCTCCGCAAGGAAACATGAGATCTGCAAAAGTTATTGTTTTTTGGTCTTCGGGGAGGATGGGGAACATGAATATGTTTTTGTTTTTCGAATTTGAGCTCTATCTGAAATGAGCACTTTTCATGCTCTAAGCAGTTTTTCCTAACAAATGCAAGATATAACATTGGCTATCTCTGCAAGGAAACATCAGATCTGCACAACTCATGGTTTTTTGGTCTTCGGGGAGGATGGGGAACATGAATATGTGATTGTTTTTCGAATTTGAGCTCTTTCTGCAATGGGCACTTTTCATACTATAAGCAGTTTTTCCTAACAAATGCAAGATATAACATGGGCTATCTACGCAAGGAAACATGAGATCTGCAAACGTTATGGTTTTTTGGTCTTCGGGGAGGATGGGGAACATGAATATGTTTTTGTTTTTCGAATTTGAGCTCTATCTGAAATGAGCACTTTTCATGCTCTAAGCAGTTTTTCCTAACAAATGCAAGATATAACATTGGCTATCTCTGCAAGGAAACATCAGATCTGCACAACTCATGGTTTTTTGGTCTTCGGGGAGGATGGGGAACATGAATATGTGATTGTTTTTCGAATTTGAGCTCTTTCTGCAATGGGCACTTTTCATACTATAAGCAGTTTTTCCTAACAAATGCAAGATATAACATGGGCTATCTCCGCAAGGAAACATCAGATCTGCACAACTCATGGTTTTTTGGTCTTCGGGGAGGAGGGGGAACATGAATATGTGTTTGTTTTTCGAATTTGAGATCTTTCTGCAATGGGCACTTTTCATACTATAAGCAGTTTTTCCTAACAAATGCAAGATTTAACATTGGCTATCTCCGCAAGGAAACATCAGATCTGCTCAACCCATGGTTTTTTGGTCTTCGGGGAGGATGGGGAACATGAATATGTGTTTCTTTTTCGAATTTGAGCTCTTTCTGCAATGGGCACTTTTCATACTATAAGCAGTTTTTCCTAACAAATGCAAGATATAACATGGGCTATCTCCGCAAGGAAACATGAGATCTGCAAAAGTTATGGTTTTTTGTTCTTCGGGGAGGATGGGGAACATGAATATGTGTTTGTTTTTCGAATTTGACCTCTATCTGAAATGAGCACTTTTCATGCTCTAAGCAGTTTTTCCTAACAAATGCAAGATATAACATTGGCTATCTCCGCAAGGAAACATCAGATCTGCACAACTCATGGTTTTTTGGTCTTCGGGGAGGATGGGGAACATGAATATGTGTTTGTTTTTCGAATTTGAGCTCTTTCTGCAATGGGCACTTTTCATGCTATAAGCAGTTTTTCCTAACAAATGCAAGATATAACATTGGCTATCTCCGCAAGGAAACATCAGATCTGCACAACTCATGGTTTTTTGGTCTTCGGGGAGGATGGGGAACATGAATATGTGTTTGTTTTTCGAATTTGAGATCTTTCTGCAATGGGCACTTTTCATACTATAAGCAGTTTTTCCTAACAAATGCAAGCTATTACATTGGCAATCTCCGCAAGGAAACATCAGATCTGCTCAACTCATGGTTTTTTGGTCTTCGGGGAGGAGGGGGAACATGAATATGTGTTTGTTTTTCGAATTTGAGCTCTTTCTGCAATGGGCACTTTTCATACTATAAGCAGTTTTTCCTAACAAATGCATGATATAACATGGGCTATCTACGCAAGGAAACATGAGATCTGCAAACGTTATGGTTTTTTGGTCTTCGGGGAGGATGGGGAACATGAATATGTTTTTGTTTTTCGAATTTGAGCTCTATCTGAAATGAGCACTTTTCATGCTCTAAGCAGTTTTTCCTAACAAATGCAAGATATAACATTGGCTTTCTCCGCAAGGAAACATCAGATCTGCACAACTCATGGTTTTTTGGTCTTCGGGGAGGATGGGGAACATGAATATGTGATTGTTTTTCGAATTTGAGCTCTTTCTGCAATGGGCACTTTTCATACTATAAGCAGTTTTTCCTAACAAATGCAAGATATAACATGGGCTATCTCCGCAAGGAAACATCAGATCTGCACAACTCATGGTTTTTTGGTCTTCGGGGAGGAGGGGGAACATGAATATGTGTTTGTTTTTCGAATTTGAGATCTTTCTGCAATGGGCACTTTTCATACTATAAGCAGTTTTTCCTAACAAATGCAAGATTTAACATTGGCTATCTCCGCAAGGAAACATCAGATCTGCTCAACCCATGGTTTTTTGGTCTTCGGGGAGGATGGGGAACATGAATATGTGTTTCTTTTTCGAATTTGAGCTCTTTCTGCAATGGGCACTTTTCATACTATAAGCAGTTTTTCCTAACAAATGCAAGATATAACATGGGCTATCTCCGCAAGGAAACATGAGATCTGCAAAAGTTATGGTTTTTTGTTCTTCGGGGAGGATGGGGAACATGAATATGTGTTTGTTTTTCGAATTTGACCTCTATCTGAAATGAGCACTTTTCATGCTCTAAGCAGTTTTTCCTAACAAATGCAAGATATAACATTGGCTATCTCCGCAAGGAAACATCAGATCTGCACAACTCATGGTTTTTTGGTCTTCGGGGAGGATGGGGAACATGAATATGTGTTTGTTTTTCGAATTTGAGCTCTTTCTGCAATGGGCACTTTTCATGCTATAAGCAGTTTTTCCTAACAAATGCAAGATATAACATTGGCTATCTCCGCAAGGAAACATCAGATCTGCACAACTCATGGTTTTTTGGTCTTCGGGGAGGATGGGGAACATGAATATGTGTTTGTTTTTCGAATTTGAGATCTTTCTGCAATGGGCACTTTTCATACTATAAGCAGTTTTTCCTAACAAATGCAAGCTATTACATTGGCAATCTCCGCAAGGAAACATCAGATCTGCTCAACTCATGGTTTTTTGGTCTTCGGGGAGGAGGGGGAACATGAATATGTGTTTGTTTTTCGAATTTGAGCTCTTTCTGCAATGGGCACTTTTCATACTATAAGCAGTTTTTCCTAACAAATGCAAGATATAACATGGGCTATCTCCGCAAGGAAACATGAGATCTGCAAACGTTATGGTTTTTTGGTCTTAACGGGAGGATGGGGAACATGAATATGTGTTTGTTTTTCGAATTTGACCTCTATCTGAAATGAGCACTTTTCATGCTCTAAGCAGTTTTTCCTAACAAATGCAAGATATAACATTGGCTATCTCCGCAAGGAAACATCAGATCTGCACAACTCATGGTTTTTTGGTCTTCGGGGAGGATGGTGAACATGAATATGTGTTTGTTTTTCGAATTTGAGCTCTTTCTGCAATGGGCACTTTTCATGCTATAAGCAGTTTTTCCTAACAAATGCAAGATATAACATTGGCTATCTCCGCAAGGAAACATCAGATCTGCACAACTCATGGTTTTTTGGTCTTCGGGGAGGATGGGGAACATGAATATGTGTTTGTTTTTCGAATTTGAGATCTTTCTGCAATGGGCACTTTTCATACTATAAGCAGTTTTTCCTAACAAATGCAAGCTATTACATTGGCAATCTCCGCAAGGAAACATCAGATCTGCTCAACTCATGGTTTTTTGGTCTTCGGGGAGGATGGGGAACATGAATATGTGTTTCTTTTTCGAATTTGAGCTCTTTCTGCAATGGGCACTTTTCATACTATAAGCAGTTTTTCCTAACAAATGCAAGATATAACATGGGCTATCTCCGCAAGGAAACATGAGATCTGCAAAAGTTATGGTTTTTTGTTCTTCGGGGAGGATGGGGAACATGAATATGTGTTTGTTTTTCGAATTTGACCTCTATCTGAAATGAGCACTTTTCATGCTATAAGCAGTTTTTCCTAACAAATGCAAGATATAACATTGGCTATCTCCGCAAGGAAACATCAGATCTGCACAACTCATGGTTTTTTGGTCTTCGGGGAGGATGGGGAACATGAATATGTGATTGTTTTTCGAATTTGAGCTCTTTCTGCAATGGGCACTTTTCATGCTATAAGCAGTTTTTCCTAACAAATGCAAGATATAACATTGGCTATCTCCGCAAGGAAACATCAGATCTGCACAACTCATGGTTTTTTGGTCTTCGGGGAGGCTGGGGAACATGAAAATGTGTTTGTTTTTCGAATTTTGCTCTATCTGAAATGAGCACTTTTCATGCTCTAAGCAGTTTTTCCTAACAAATGCAAGATATAACATTGGCTTTCTCCGCAAGGAAACATCAGATCTGCACAACTCATGGTTTTTTGGTCTTCGGGGAGGATGGGGAACATGAATATGTGATTGTTTTTCGAATTTGAGCTCTTTCTGCAATGGGCACTTTTCATGCTATAAGCAGTTTTTCCTAACAAATGCAAGATATAACATTGGCTATCTCCGCAAGGAAACATCAGATCTGCACAACTCATGGTTTTTTGGTCTTCGGGGAGGATGGGGAACATGAATATGTGTTTGTTTTTCGAATTTGAGATCTTTCTGCAATGGGCACTTTTCATGCTCTAAGCAGTTTTTCCTAACAAATGCAAGATATAACATTGGCTATCTACGCAAGGAAACATCAGATCTGCACAACTCATGGTTTTTTGGTCTTCGGGGAGGAGGGGGAACATGAATATGTGTTTGTTTTTCGAATTTGACCTCTATCTGAAATGAGCACTTTTCATGCTCTAAGCAGTTTTTCCTAACAAATGCAAGATATAACATGGGCTATCTCCGCAAGGAAACATGAGATGTGCAAAAGTTATGGTTTTTTGTTCTTCGGGGAGGATGGGGAACATGAATATGTGTTTGTTTTTCGAATTTGACCTCTATCTGAAATGAGCACTTTTCATGCTCTAAGCAGTTTTTCCTAACAAATGCAAGATATAACATTGGCTATCTCCGCAAGGAAACATCAGATCTGCACAACTCATGGTTTTTTGGTCTTCGGGGAGGATGGGGAACATGAATATGTGTTTGTTTTTCGAATTTGAGATCTTTCTGCAATGGGCACTTTTCATGCTATAAGCAGTTTTTCCTAACAAATGCAAGATATAACATTGGCTATCTCCGCAAGAAAACATCAGATCTGCACAACTCATGGTTTTTTGGTCTTCGGGGAGGAGGGGGAACATGAATATGTGTTTGTTTTTCGAATTTGAGATCTTTCTGCAATGGGCACTTTTCATACTATAAGCAGTTTTTCCTAACAAATGCAAGATTTAACATTGGCTATCTCCGCAAGGAAACATGAGATCTGCTCAACCCATGGTTTTTTGGTCTTCGGGGAGGATGGGGAACATGAATATGTTTCTTTTTCGAATTTGAGCTCTTTCTGCAATGGGCACTTTTCATACTATAAGCAGTTTTTCCTAACAAATGCAAGATATAACATGGGCTATCTCCGCAAGGAAACATGAGATCTGCAAACGTTATTGTTTTTTGGTCTTCGGGGAGGATGGGGAACATGAATATGTTTTTGTTTTTCGAATTTGAGCTCTATCTGAAATGAGCACTTTTCATGCTCTAAGCAGTTTTTCCTAACAAATGCAAGATATAACATTGGCTATCTCCGCAAGGAAACATCAGATCTGCACAACTCATGGTTTTTTGGTATTCGGGGAGGATGGGGAACATGAATATGTGATTGTTTTTCGAATTTGAGCTCTTTCTGCAATGGGCACTTTTCATACTATAAGCAGTTTTTCCTAACAAATGCAAGATATAACATGGGCTATCTCCGCAAGGAAACATGAGATGTGCAAAAGTTATGGTTTTTTGTTCTTCGGGGAGGATGGGGAACATGAATATGTGTTTGTTTTTCGAATTTGACCTCTATCTGAAATGAGCACTTTTCATGCTCTAAGCAGTTTTTCCTAACAAATGCAAGATATAACATTGGCTATCTCCGCAAGGAAACATCAGATCTGCACAACTCATGGTTTTTTGGTCTTCGGGGAGGATGGGGAACATGAATATGTGTTTGTTTTTCGAATTTGAGATCTTTCTGCAATGGGCACTTTTCATGCTATAAGCAGTTTTTCCTAACAAATGCAAGATATAACATTGGCTATCTCCGCAAGAAAACATCAGATCTGCACAACTCATGGTTTTTTGGTCTTCGGGGAGGATGGGGAACATGAATATGTGTTTCTTTTTCGAATTTGAGCTCTTTCTGCAATGGGCACTTTTCATACTATAAGCAGTTTTTCCTAACAAATGCAAGATATAACATGGGCTATCTCCGCAAGGAAACATGAGATCTGCAAAAGTTATGGTTTTTTGTTCTTCGGGGAGGATGGGGAACATGAATATGTGTTTGTTTTTCGAATTTGACCTCTATCTGAAATGAGCACTTTTCATGCTCTAAGCAGTTTTTCCTAACAAATGCAAGATATAACATTGGCTATCTCCGCAAGGAAACATCAGATCTGCACAACTCATGGTTTTTTGGTCTTCGGGGAGGATGGGGAACATGAATATGTGTTTGTTTTTCGAATTTGAGCTCTTTCTGCAATGGGCACTTTTCATGCTATAAGCAGTTTTACCTAACAAATGCAAGATATAACATTGGCTATCTCCGCAAGGAAACATCAGATCTGCACAACTCATGGTTTTTTGGTCTTCGGGGAGGATGGGGAACATGAATATGTGTTTGTTTTTCGAATTTGAGATCTTTCTGCAATGGGCACTTTTCATACTATAAGCAGTTTTTCCTAACAAATGCAAGCTATTACATTGGCAATCTCCGCAAGGAAACATCAGATCTGCTCAACTCATGGTTTTTTGGTCTTCGGGGAGGAGGGGGAACATGAATATGTGTTTGTTTTTCGAATTTGAGCTCTTTCTGCAATGGGCACTTTTCATACTATAAGCAGTTTTTCCTAACAAATGCAAGATATAACATGGGCTATCTCCGCAAGGAAACATGAGATCTGCAAACGTTATGGTTTTTTGGTCTTAACGGGAGGATGGGGAACATGAATATGTTTTTGTTTTTCGAATTTGAGTTCTATCTGAAATGAGCACTTTTCATGCTCTAAGCAGTTTTTCCTAACAAATGCAAGATATAACATTGGCTATCTCCGCAAGGAAACATCAGATCTGCACAACTCATGGTTTTTTCGTCTTCGGGGAGGATGGGGAATATGAATATGTGATTGTTTTTCGAATTTGAGCCCTTTCTGCAATGGGCACTTTTCATACTATAAGCAGTTTTTCCTAACAAATGGAAGATATAACATGGGCTATCTCCGCAAGGAAACATCAGATCTGCACAACTCATGGTTTTTTGGTCTTCGGGGAGGAGGGGGAACATGAATATGTGTTTGTTTTTCGAATTTGAGCTCTTTCTGCAATGGGCACTTTTCATGCTATAAGCAGTTTTTCCTAACAAATGCAAGATATAACATTGGCTATCTCCGCAAGGAAACATCAGATCTGCACAACTCATGGTTTTTTGGTCTTCGGGGAGGATGGGGAACATGAATATGTGATTGTTTTTCGAATTTGAGATCTTTCTGCAATGGGCACTTTTCATGCTATAAGCAGTTTTTCCTAACAAATGCAAGATATAACATTGGCTATCTCCGCAAGGAAACATCAGATCTGCACAACTCATGGTTTTTTGGTATTCGGGGAGGATGGGGAACATGAATATGTGATTGTTTTTCGAATTTGAGCTCTTTCTGCAATGGGCACTTTTCATACTATAAGCAGTTTTTCCTAACAAATGCAAGATATAACATGGGCTATCTCCGCAAGGAAACATGAGATGTGCAAAAGTTATGGTTTTTTGTTCTTCGGGGAGGATGGGGAACATGAATATGTGTTTGTTTTTCGAATTTGACCTCTATCTGAAATGAGCACTTTTCATGCTCTAAGCAGTTTTTCCTAACAAATGCAAGATATAACATTGGCTATCTCCGCAAGGAAACATCAGATCTGCACAACTCATGGTTTTTTGGTCTTCGGGGAGGATGGGGAACATGAATATGTGTTTGTTTTTCGAATTTGAGATCTTTCTGCAATGGGCACTTTTCATGCTATAAGCAGTTTTTCCTAACAAATGCAAGATATAACATTGGCTATCTCCGCAAGAAAACATCAGATCTGCACAACTCATGGTTTTTTGGTCTTCGGGGAGGAGGGGGAACATGAATATGTGTTTGTTTTTCGAATTTGAGATCTTTCTGCAATGGGCACTTTTCATACTATAAGCAGTTTTTCCTAACAAATGCAAGATTTAACATTGGCTATCTCCGCAAGGAAACATGAGATCTGCTCAACCCATGGTTTTTTGGTCTTCGGGGAGGATGGGGAACATGAATATGTTTCTTTTTCGAATTTGAGCTCTTTCTGCAATGGGCACTTTTCATACTATAAGCAGTTTTTCCTAACAAATGCAAGATATAACATGGGCTATCTCCGCAAGGAAACATGAGATCTGCAAACGTTATTGTTTTTTGGTCTTCGGGGAGGATGGGGAACATGAATATGTTTTTGTTTTTCGAATTTGAGCTCTATCTGAAATGAGCACTTTTCATGCTCTAAGCAGTTTTTCCTAACAAATGCAAGATATAACATTGGCTATCTCCGCAAGGAAACATCAGATCTGCACAACTCATGGTTTTTTGGTATTCGGGGAGGATGGGGAACATGAATATGTGATTGTTTTTCGAATTTGAGCTCTTTCTGCAATGGGCACTTTTCATACTATAAGCAGTTTTTCCTAACAAATGCAAGATATAACATGGGCTATCTCCGCAAGGAAACATGAGATGTGCAAAAGTTATGGTTTTTTGTTCTTCGGGGAGGATGGGGAACATGAATATGTGTTTGTTTTTCGAATTTGACCTCTATCTGAAATGAGCACTTTTCATGCTCTAAGCAGTTTTTCCTAACAAATGCAAGATATAACATTGGCTATCTCCGCAAGGAAACATCAGATCTGCACAACTCATGGTTTTTTGGTCTTCGGGGAGGATGGGGAACATGAATATGTGTTTGTTTTTCGAATTTGAGATCTTTCTGCAATGGGCACTTTTCATGCTATAAGCAGTTTTTCCTAACAAATGCAAGATATAACATTGGCTATCTCCGCAAGAAAACATCAGATCTGCACAACTCATGGTTTTTTGGTCTTCGGGGAGGATGGGGAACATGAATATGTGTTTCTTTTTCGAATTTGAGCTCTTTCTGCAATGGGCACTTTTCATACTATAAGCAGTTTTTCCTAACAAATGCAAGATATAACATGGGCTATCTCCGCAAGGAAACATGAGATCTGCAAAAGTTATGGTTTTTTGTTCTTCGGGGAGGATGGGGAACATGAATATGTGTTTGTTTTTCGAATTTGACCTCTATCTGAAATGAGCACTTTTCATGCTCTAAGCAGTTTTTCCTAACAAATGCAAGATATAACATTGGCTATCTCCGCAAGGAAACATCAGATCTGCACAACTCATGGTTTTTTGGTCTTCGGGGAGGATGGGGAACATGAATATGTGTTTGTTTTTCGAATTTGAGCTCTTTCTGCAATGGGCACTTTTCATGCTATAAGCAGTTTTACCTAACAAATGCAAGATATAACATTGGCTATCTCCGCAAGGAAACATCAGATCTGCACAACTCATGGTTTTTTGGTCTTCGGGGAGGATGGGGAACATGAATATGTGTTTGTTTTTCGAATTTGAGATCTTTCTGCAATGGGCACTTTTCATACTATAAGCAGTTTTTCCTAACAAATGCAAGCTATTACATTGGCAATCTCCGCAAGGAAACATCAGATCTGCTCAACTCATGGTTTTTTGGTCTTCGGGGAGGAGGGGGAACATGAATATGTGTTTGTTTTTCGAATTTGAGCTCTTTCTGCAATGGGCACTTTTCATACTATAAGCAGTTTTTCCTAACAAATGCAAGATATAACATGGGCTATCTCCGCAAGGAAACATGAGATCTGCAAACGTTATGGTTTTTTGGTCTTAACGGGAGGATGGGGAACATGAATATGTTTTTGTTTTTCGAATTTGAGTTCTATCTGAAATGAGCACTTTTCATGCTCTAAGCAGTTTTTCCTAACAAATGCAAGATATAACATTGGCTATCTCCGCAAGGAAACATCAGATCTGCACAACTCATGGTTTTTTCGTCTTCGGGGAGGATGGGGAATATGAATATGTGATTGTTTTTCGAATTTGAGCCCTTTCTGCAATGGGCACTTTTCATACTATAAGCAGTTTTTCCTAACAAATGGAAGATATAACATGGGCTATCTCCGCAAGGAAACATCAGATCTGCACAACTCATGGTTTTTTGGTCTTCGGGGAGGAGGGGGAACATGAATATGTGTTTGTTTTTCGAATTTGAGCTCTTTCTGCAATGGGCACTTTTCATGCTATAAGCAGTTTTTCCTAACAAATGCAAGATATAACATTGGCTATCTCCGCAAGGAAACATCAGATCTGCACAACTCATGGTTTTTTGGTCTTCGGGGAGGATGGGGAACATGAATATGTGTTTGTTTTTCGAATTTGAGATCTTTCTGCAATGGGCACTTTTCATACTATAAGCAGTTTTTCCTAACAAATGCAAGCTATTACATTGGCAATCTCCGCAAGGAAACATCAGATCTGCTCAACTCATGGTTTTTTGGTCTTCGGGGAGGAGGGGGAACATGAATATGTGTTTGTTTTTCGAATTTGAGCTCTTTCTGCAATGGGCACTTTATATACTATAAGCAGTTTTTCCTAACAAATGCAAGATATAACATGGGCTATCTCCGCAAGGAAACATGAGATCTGCAAACGTTATGGTTTTTTGGTCTTAAGGGGAGGATGGGGAACATGAATATGTTTTTGTTTTTCGAATTTGAGCTCTATCTGAAATGAGCACTTTTCATGCTCTAAGCAGTTTTTCCTAACAAATGCAAGATATAACATTGGCTATCTCCGCAAGGAAACATCAGATCTGCACAACTCATGGTTTTTTGGTCTTCGGGGAGGATGGGGAACATGAATATGTGATTGTTTTTCGAATTTGAGATCTTTCTGCAATGGGCACTTTTCATGCTATAAGCAGTTTTTCCTAACAAATGCAAGATATAACATTGGCTATCTCCGCAAGGAAACATCAGATCTGCACAACTCATGGTTTTTTGGTCTTCGGGGAGGATGGGGAACATGAATATGTGATTGTTTTTCGAATTTGAGCTCTTTCTGCAATGGGCACTTTTCATACTATAAGCAGTTTTTCCTAACAAATGCAAGATATAACATGGGCTATCTCCGCAAGGAAACATCAGATCTGCACAACTCATGGTTTTTTGGTCTTCGGGGAGGAGGGGGAACATGAATATGTGTTTGTTTTTCGAATTTGAGATCTTTCTGCAATGGGCACTTTTCATACTATAAGCAGTTTTTCCTAACAAATGCAAGATTTAACATTGGCTATCTCCGCAAGGAAACATGAGATCTGCTCAACCCATGGTTTTTTGGTCTTCGGGGAGGATGGGGAACATGAATATGTTTCTTTTTCGAATTTGAGCTCTTTCTGCAATGGGCACTTTTCATACTATAAGCAGTTTTTCCTAACAAATGCAAGATATAACATGGGCTATCTCCGCAAGGAAACATGAGATCTGCAAACGTTATTGTTTTTTGGTCTTCGGGGAGGATGGGGAACATGAATATGTTTTTGTTTTTCGAATTTGAGCTCTATCTGAAATGAGCACTTTTCATGCTCTAAGCAGTTTTTCCTAACAAATGCAAGATATAACATTGGCTATCTCCGCAAGGAAACATCAGATCTGCACAACTCATGGTTTTTTGTTCTTCGGGGAGGATGGGGAACATGAATATGTGTTTGTTTTTCGAATTTGACCTCTATCTGAAATGAGCACTTTTCATGCTCTAAGCAGTTTTTCCTAACAAATGCAAGATATAACATTGGCTATCTCCGCAAGGAAACATCAGATCTGCACAACTCATGGTTTTTTGGTCTTCGGGGAGGATGGGGAACATGAATATGTGTTTGTTTTTCGAATTTGAGATCTTTCTGCAATGGGCACTTTTCATGCTATAAGCAGTTTTTCCTAACAAATGCAAGATATAACATTGGCTATCTCCGCAAGAAAACATCAGATCTGCACAACTCATGGTTTTTTGGTCTTCGGGGAGGAGGGGGAACATGAATATGTGTTTGTTTTTCGAATTTGAGATCTTTCTGCAATGGGCACTTTTCATACTATAAGCAGTTTTTCCTAACAAATGCAAGATTTAACATTGGCTATCTCCGCAAGGAAACATGAGATCTGCTCAACCCATGGTTTTTTGGTCTTCGGGGAGGATGGGGAACATGAATATGTTTCTTTTTCGAATTTGAGCTCTTTCTGCAATGGGCACTTTTCATACTATAAGCAGTTTTTCCTAACAAATGCAAGATATAACATGGGCTATCTCCGCAAGGAAACATGAGATCTGCAAACGTTATTGTTTTTTGGTCTTCGGGGAGGATGGGGAACATGAATATGTTTTTGTTTTTCGAATTTGAGCTCTATCTGAAATGAGCACTTTTCATGCTCTAAGCAGTTTTTCCTAACAAATGCAAGATATAACATTGGCTATCTCCGCAAGGAAACATCAGATCTGCACAACTCATGGTTTTTTGGTCTTCGGGGAGGATGGGGAACATGAATATGTGATTGTTTTTCGAATTTGAGCTCTTTCTGCAATGGGCACTTTTCATACTATAAGCAGTTTTTCCTAACAAATGCAAGATATAACATGGGCTATCTCCGCAAGGAAACATGAGATGTGCAAAAGTTATGGTTTTTTGTTCTTCGGGGAGGATGGGGAACATGAATATGTGTTTGTTTTTCGAATTTGACCTCTATCTGAAATGAGCACTTTTCATGCTCTAAGCAGTTTTTCCTAACAAATGCAAGATATAACATTGGCTATCTCCGCAAGGAAACATCAGATCTGCACAACTCATGGTTTTTTGGTCTTCGGGGAGGATGGGGAACATGAATATGTGTTTGTTTTTCGAATTTGAGATCTTTCTGCAATGGGCACTTTTCATGCTATAAGCAGTTTTTCCTAACAAATGCAAGATATAACATTGGCTATCTCCGCAAGAAAACATCAGATCTGCACAACTCATGGTTTTTTGGTCTTCGGGGAGGATGGGGAACATGAATATGTGTTTCTTTTTCGAATTTGAGCTCTTTCTGCAATGGGCACTTTTCATACTATAAGCAGTTTTTCCTAACAAATGCAAGATATAACATGGGCTATCTCCGCAAGGAAACATGAGATCTGCAAAAGTTATGGTTTTTTGTTCTTCGGGGAGGATGGGGAACATGAATATGTGTTTGTTTTTCGAATTTGACCTCTATCTGAAATGAGCACTTTTCATGCTCTAAGCAGTTTTTCCTAACAAATGCAAGATATAACATTGGCTATCTCCGCAAGGAAACATCAGATCTGCACAACTCATGGTTTTTTGGTCTTCGGGGAGGATGGGGAACATGAATATGTGTTTGTTTTTCGAATTTGAGCTCTTTCTGCAATGGGCACTTTTCATGCTATAAGCAGTTTTACCTAACAAATGCAAGATATAACATTGGCTATCTCCGCAAGGAAACATCAGATCTGCACAACTCATGGTTTTTTGGTCTTCGGGGAGGATGGGGAACATGAATATGTGTTTGTTTTTCGAATTTGAGATCTTTCTGCAATGGGCACTTTTCATACTATAAGCAGTTTTTCCTAACAAATGCAAGCTATTACATTGGCAATCTCCGCAAGGAAACATCAGATCTGCTCAACTCATGGTTTTTTGGTCTTCGGGGAGGAGGGGGAACATGAATATGTGTTTGTTTTTCGAATTTGAGCTCTTTCTGCAATGGGCACTTTTCATACTATAAGCAGTTTTTCCTAACAAATGCAAGATATAACATGGGCTATCTCCGTAAGGAAACATGAGATCTGCAAACGTTATGGTTTTTTGGTCTTAACGGGAGGATGGGGAACATGAATATGTTTTTGTTTTTCGAATTTGAGTTCTATCTGAAATGAGCACTTTTCATGCTCTAAGCAGTTTTTCCTAACAAATGCAAGATATAACATTGGCTATCTCCGCAAGGAAACATCAGATCTGCACAACTCATGGTTTTTTCGTCTTCGGGGAGGATGGGGAATATGAATATGTGATTGTTTTTCGAATTTGAGCCCTTTCTGCAATGGGCACTTTTCATACTATAAGCAGTTTTTCCTAACAAATGCAAGCTATTACATTGGCAATCTCCGCAAGGAAACATCAGATCTGCTCAACTCATGGTTTTTTGGTCTTCGGGGAGGAGGGGGAACATGAATATGTGTTTGTTTTTCGAATTTGAGCTCTTTCTGCAATGGGCACTTTTCATACTATAAGCAGTTTTTCCTAACAAATGCAAGATATAACATGGGCTATCTCCGTAAGGAAACATGAGATCTGCAAACGTTATGGTTTTTTGGTCTTAACGGGAGGATGGGGAACATGAATATGTTTTTGTTTTTCGAATTTGAGTTCTATCTGAAATGAGCACTTTTCATGCTCTAAGCAGTTTTTCCTAACAAATGCAAGATATAACATTGGCTATCTCCGCAAGGAAACATCAGATCTGCACAACTCATGGTTTTTTCGTCTTCGGGGAGGATGGGGAATATGAATATGTGATTGTTTTTCGAATTTGAGCCCTTTCTGCAATGGGCACTTTTCATACTATAAGCAGTTTTTCCTAACAAATGGAAGATATAACATGGGCTATCTCCGCAAGGAAACATCAGATCTGCACAACTCATGGTTTTTTGGTCTTCGGGGAGGAGGGGGAACATGAATATGTGTTTGTTTTTCGAATTTGAGCTCTTTCTGCAATGGGCACTTTTCATACTATAAGCAGTTTTTCCTAACAAATGCAAGATTTAACATTGGCTATCTCCGCAAGGAAACATCAGATCTGCTCAACCCATGGTTTTTTGGTCTTCGGGGAGGATGGGGAACATGAATATGTGTTTCTTTTTCGAATTTGAGCTCTTTCTGCAATGGGCACTTTTCATACTATAAGCAGTTTTCCTAACAAATGCAAGATATAACATGGGCTATCTCCGCAAGGAAACATGAGATCTGCAAAAGTTATGGTTTTTTGTTCTTCGGGGAGGATGGGGAACATGAATATGTGTTTGTTTTTCGAATTTGACCTCTATCTGAAATGAGCACTTTTCATGCTCTAAGCAGTTTTTCCTAACAAATGCAAGATATAACATTGGCTATCTCCGCAAGGAAACATCAGATCTGCACAACTCATGGTTTTTTGGTCTTCGGGGAGGATGGTGAACATGAATATGTGTTTGTTTTTCGAATTTGAGCTCTTTCTGCAATGGGCACTTTTCATGCTATAAGCAGTTTTTCCTAACAAATGCAAGATATAACATTGGCTATCTCCGCAAGGAAACATCAGATCTGCACAACTCATGGTTTTTTGGTCTTCGGGGAGGATGGGGAACATGAATATGTGTTTGTTTTTCGAATTTGAGATCTTTCTGCAATGGGCACTTTTCATACTATAAGCAGTTTTTCCTAACAAATGCAAGCTATTACATTGGCAATCTCCGCAAGGAAACATCAGATCTGCTCAACTCATGGTTTTTTGGTCTTCGGGGAGGATGGGGAACATGAATATGTGTTTCTTTTTCGAATTTGAGCTCTTTCTGCAATGGGCACTTTTCATACTATAAGCAGTTTTTCCTAACAAATGCAAGATATAACATGGGCTATCTCCGCAAGGAAACATGAGATCTGCAAAAGTTATGGTTTTTTGTTCTTCGGGGAGGATGGGGAACATGAATATGTGTTTGTTTTTCGAATTTGACCTCTATCTGAAATGAGCACTTTTCATGCTCTAAGCAGTTTTTCCTAACAAATGCAAGATATAACATTGGCTATCTCCGCAAGGAAACATCAGATCTGCACAACTCATGGTTTTTTGGTCTTCGGGGAGGATGGGGAACATGAATATGTGATTGTTTTTCGAATTTGAGCTCTTTCTGCAATGGGCACTTTTCATGCTATAAGCAGTTTTTCCTAACAAATGCAAGATATAACATTGGCTATCTCCGCAAGGAAACATCAGATCTGCACAACTCATGGTTTTTTGGTCTTCGGGGAGGCTGGGGAACATGAAAATGTGTTTGTTTTTCGAATTTGAGCTCTATCTGAAATGAGCACTTTTCATGCTCTAAGCAGTTTTTCCTAACAAATGCAAGATATAACATTGGCTTTCTCCGCAAGGAAACATCAGATCTGCACAACTCATGGTTTTTTGGTCTTCGGGGAGGATGGGGAACATGAATATGTGATTATTTTTCGAATTTGAGCTCTTTCTGCAATGGGCACTTTTCATACTATAAGCAGTTTTTCCTAACAAATGCAAGATATAACATGGGCTATCTCCGCAAGGAAACATGAGATCTGCAAAAGTTATTGTTTTTTGGTCTTCGGGGAGGATGGGGAACATGAATATGTTTTTGTTTTTCGAATTTGAGCTCTATCTGAAATGAGCACTTTTCATGCTCTAAGCAGTTTTTCCTAACAAATGCAAGATATAACATTGGCTATCTCTGCAAGGAAACATCAGATCTGCACAACTCATGGTTTTTTGGTCTTCGGGGAGGATGGGGAACATGAATATGTGATTGTTTTTCGAATTTGAGATCTTTCTGCAATGGGCACTTTTCATACTATAAGCAGTTTTTCCTAACAAATGCAAGCTATTACATTGGCAATCTCCGCAAGGAAACATCAGATCTGCTCAACTCATGGTTTTTTGGTCTTCGGGGAGGAGGGGGAACATGAATATGTGTTTGTTTTTCGAATTTGAGCTCTTTCTGCAATGGGCACTTTTCATACTATAAGCAGTTTTTCCTAACAAATGCATGATATAACATGGGCTATCTACGCAAGGAAACATGAGATCTGCAAACGTTATGGTTTTTTGGTCTTCGGGGAGGATGGGGAACATGAATATGTTTTTGTTTTTCGAATTTGAGCTCTATCTGAAATGAGCACTTTTCATGCTCTAAGCAGTTTTTCCTAACAAATGCAAGATATAACATTGGCTTTCTCCGCAAGGAAACATCAGATCTGCACAACTCATGGTTTTTTGGTCTTCGGGGAGGATGGGGAACATGAATATGTGATTGTTTTTCGAATTTGAGCTCTTTCTGCAATGGGCACTTTTCATACTATAAGCAGTTTTTCCTAACAAATGCAAGATATAACATGGGCTATCTCCGCAAGGAAACATGAGATCTGCAAAAGTTATTGTTTTTTGGTCTTCGGGGAGGATGGGGAACATGAATATGTTTTTGTTTTTCGAATTTGAGCTCTATCTGAAATGAGCACTTTTCATGCTCTAAGCAGTTTTTCCTAACAAATGCAAGATATAACATTGGCTATCTCTGCAAGGAAACATCAGATCTGCACAACTCATGGTTTTTTGGTCTTCGGGGAGGATGGGGAACATGAATATGTGATTGTTTTTCGAATTTGAGCTCTTTCTGCAATGGGCACTTTTCATACTATAAGCAGTTTTTCCTAACAAATGCAAGATATAACATGGGCTATCTCCGCAAGGAAACATCAGATCTGCACAACTCATGGTTTTTTGGTCTTCGGGGAGGAGGGGGAACATGAATATGTGTTTGTTTTTCGAATTTGAGATCTTTCTGCAATGGGCACTTTTCATACTATAAGCAGTTTTTCCTAACAAATGCAAGATTTAACATTGGCTATCTCCGCAAGGAAACATCAGATCTGCTCAACCCATGGTTTTTTGGTCTTCGGGGAGGATGGGGAACATGAATATGTGTTTCTTTTTCGAATTTGAGCTCTTTCTGCAATGGGCACTTTTCATACTATAAGCAGTTTTTCCTAACAAATGCAAGATATAACATGGGCTATCTCCGCAAGGAAACATGAGATCTGCAAAAGTTATGGTTTTTTGTTCTTCGGGGAGGATGGGGAACATGAATATGTGTTTGTTTTTCGAATTTGACCTCTATCTGAAATGAGCACTTTTCATGCTCTAAGCAGTTTTTCCTAACAAATGCAAGATATAACATTGGCTATCTCTGCAAGGAAACATCAGATCTGCACAACTCATGGTTTTTTGGTCTTCGGGGAGGATGGGGAACATGAATATGTGATTGTTTTTCGAATTTGAGCTCTTTCTGCAATGGGCACTTTTCATACTATAAGCAGTTTTTCCTAACAAATGCAAGATATAACATGGGCTATCTCCGCAAGGAAACATCAGATCTGCACAACTCATGGTTTTTTGGTCTTCGGGGAGGAGGGGGAACATGAATATGTGTTTGTTTTTCGAATTTGAGATCTTTCTGCAATGGGCACTTTTCATACTATAAGCAGTTTTTCCTAACAAATGCAAGATTTAACATTGGCTATCTCCGCAAGGAAACATCAGATCTGCTCAACCCATGGTTTTTTGGTCTTCGGGGAGGATGGGGAACATGAATATGTGTTTCTTTTTCGAATTTGAGCTCTTTCTGCAATGGGCACTTTTCATACTATAAGCAGTTTTTCCTAACAAATGCAAGATATAACATGGGCTATCTCCGCAAGGAAACATCAGATCTGCTCAACTCATGGTTTTTTGGTCTTCTGGGAGGAGGGGGAACATGAATATGTGTTTGTTTTTCGAATTTGAGCTCTTTCTGCAATGGGCACTTTTCATACTATAAGCAGTTTTTCCTAACAAATGCAAGATATAACATGGGCTATCTCTGCAAGGAAACATGAGATCTGCAAACGTTATGGTTTTTTGTTCTTCGGGGAGGATGGGGAACATGAATATGTGTTTGTTTTTCGAATTTGACCTCTATCTGAAATGAGCACTTTTCATGCTCTAAGCAGTTTTTCCTAACAAATGCAAGATATAACATTGGCTATCTCCGCAAGGAAACATCAGATCTGCACAACTCATGGTTTTTTGGTCTTCGGGGAGGATGGGGAACATGAATATGTGATTGTTTTTCGAATTTGAGCTCTTTCTGCAATGGGCACTTTTCATGCTATAAGCAGTTTTTCCTAACAAATGCAAGATATAACATTGGCTATCTCCGCAAGGAAACATCAGATCTGCACAACTCATGGTTTTTTGGTCTTCGGGGAGGCTGGGGAACATGAAAATGTGTTTGTTTTTCGAATTTGAGCTCTATCTGAAATGAGCACTTTTCATGCTCTAAGCAGTTTTTCCTAACAAATGCAAGATATAACATTGGCTTTCTCCGCAAGGAAACATCAGATCTGCACAACTCATGGTTTTTTGGTCTTCGGGGAGGATGGGGAACATGAATATGTGATTGTTTTTCGAATTTGAGCTCTTTCTGCAATGGGCACTTTTCATACTATAAGCAGTTTTTCCTAACAAATGCAAGATATAACATTGGCTATCTCTGCAAGGAAACATCAGATCTGCACAACTCATGGTTTTTTGGTCTTCCGGGAGGATGGGGAACATGAATATGTGATTGTTTTTCGAATTTGAGATCTTTCTGCAATGGGCACTTTTCATACTATAAGCAGTTTTTCCTAACAAATGCAAGCTATTACATTGGCAATCTCCGCAAGGAAACATCAGATCTGCTCAACTCATGGTTTTTTGGTCTTCGGGGAGGAGGGGGAACATGAATATGTGTTTGTTTTTCGAATTTGAGCTCTTTCTGCAATGGGCACTTTTCATACTATAAGCAGTTTTTCCTAACAAATGCATGATATAACATGGGCTATCTACGCAAGGAAACATGAGATCTGCAAACGTTATGGTTTTTTGGTCTTCGGGGAGGATGGGGAACATGAATATGTT
Source organism: Vipera ursinii (assembly GCF_947247035.1). NCBI lineage: Eukaryota > Metazoa > Chordata > Lepidosauria > Squamata > Viperidae > Vipera > Vipera ursinii. The sequence goes on along the minus strand of NC_139530.1, from coordinate 9,043,205 downwards.
TTTGTTTTTCGAATTTGAGCTCTATCTGAAATGAGCACTTTTCATGCTCTAAGCAGTTTTTCCTAACAAATGCAAGATATAACATTGGCTTTCTCCGCAAGGAAACATCAGATCTGCACAACTCATGGTTTTTTGGTCTTCGGGGAGGATGGGGAACATGAATATGTGATTGTTTTTCGAATTTGAGCTCTTTCTGCAATGGGCACTTTTCATACTATAAGCAGTTTTTCCTAACAAATGCAAGATATAACATGGGCTATCTCCGCAAGGAAACATGAGATCTGCAAAAGTTATTGTTTTTTGGTCTTCGGGGAGGATGGGGAACATGAATATGTTTTTGTTTTTCGAATTTGAGCTCTATCTGAAATGAGCACTTTTCATGCTCTAAGCAGTTTTTCCTAACAAATGCAAGATATAACATTGGCTATCTCTGCAAGGAAACATCAGATCTGCACAACTCATGGTTTTTTGGTCTTCGGGGAGGATGGGGAACATGAATATGTGATTGTTTTTCGAATTTGAGCTCTTTCTGCAATGGGCACTTTTCATACTATAAGCAGTTTTTCCTAACAAATGCAAGATATAACATGGGCTATCTCCGCAAGGAAACATCAGATCTGCACAACTCATGGTTTTTTGGTCTTCGGGGAGGAGGGGGAACATGAATATGTGTTTGTTTTTCGAATTTGAGATCTTTCTGCAATGGGCACTTTTCATACTATAAGCAGTTTTTCCTAACAAATGCAAGATTTAACATTGGCTATCTCCGCAAGGAAACATCAGATCTGCTCAACCCATGGTTTTTTGGTCTTCGGGGAGGATGGGGAACATGAATATGTGTTTCTTTTTCGAATTTGAGCTCTTTCTGCAATGGGCACTTTTCATACTATAAGCAGTTTTTCCTAACAAATGCAAGATATAACATGGGCTATCTCCGCAAGGAAACATGAGATCTGCAAAAGTTATGGTTTTTTGTTCTTCGGGGAGGATGGGGAACATGAATATGTGTTTGTTTTTCGAATTTGACCTCTATCTGAAATGAGCACTTTTCATGCTCTAAGCAGTTTTTCCTAACAAATGCAAGATATAACATTGGCTATCTCCGCAAGGAAACATCAGATCTGCACAACTCATGGTTTTTTGGTCTTCGGGGAGGATGGTGAACATGAATATGTGTTTGTTTTTCGAATTTGAGCTCTTTCTGCAATGGGCACTTTTCATGCTATAAGCAGTTTTTCCTAACAAATGCAAGATATAACATTGGCTATCTCCGCAAGGAAACATCAGATCTGCACAACTCATGGTTTTTTGGTCTTCGGGGAGGATGGGGAACATGAATATGTGTTTGTTTTTCGAATTTGAGATCTTTCTGCAATGGGCACTTTTCATACTATAAGCAGTTTTTCCTAACAAATGCAAGCTATTACATTGGCAATCTCCGCAAGGAAACATCAGATCTGCTCAACTCATGGTTTTTTGGTCTTCGGGGAGGAGGGGGAACATGAATATGTGTTTGTTTTTCGAATTTGAGCTCTTTCTGCAATGGGCACTTTTCATACTATAAGCAGTTTTTCCTAACAAATGCAAGATATAACATGGGCTATCTCCGCAAGGAAACATGAGATCTGCAAACGTTATGGTTTTTTGGTCTTAAGGGGAGGATGGGGAACATGAATATGTTTTTGTTTTTCGAATTTGAGCTCTATCTGAAATGAGCACTTTTCATGCTCTAAGCAGTTTTTCCTAACAAATGCAAGATATAACATTGGCTATCTCCGCAAGGAAACATCAGATCTGCACAACTCATGGTTTTTTGGTCTTCGGGGAGGATGGGGAACATGAATATGTCATTGTTTTTCGAATTTGAGATCTTTCTGCAATGGGCACTTTTCATGCTATAAGCAGTTTTTCCTAACAAATGCAAGATATAACATTGGCTATCTCCGCAAGGAAACATCAGATCTGCACAACTCATGGTTTTTTGGTCTTCGGGGAGGATGGGGAACATGAATATGTGATTGTTTTTCGAATTTGAGCTCTTTCTGCAATGGGCACTTTTCATACTATAAGCAGTTTTTCCTAACAAATGCAAGATATAACATGGGCTATCTCCGCAAGGAAACATCAGATCTGCACAACTCATGGTTTTTTGGTCTTCGGGGAGGAGGGGGAACATGAATATGTGTTTGTTTTTCGAATTTGAGATCTTTCTGCAATGGGCACTTTTCATACTATAAGCAGTTTTTCCTAACAAATGCAAGATTTAACATTGGCTATCTCCGCAAGGAAACATGAGATCTGCTCAACCCATGGTTTTTTGGTCTTCGGGGAGGATGGGGAACATGAATATGTTTCTTTTTCGAATTTGAGCTCTTTCTGCAATGGGCACTTTTCATACTATAAGCAGTTTTTCCTAACAAATGCAAGATATAACATGGGCTATCTCCGCAAGGAAACATGAGATCTGCAAACGTTATTGTTTTTTGGTCTTCGGGGAGGATGGGGAACATGAATATGTTTTTGTTTTTCGAATTTGAGCTCTATCTGAAATGAGCACTTTTCATGCTCTAAGCAGTTTTTCCTAACAAATGCAAGATATAACATTGGCTATCTCCGCAAGGAAACATCAGATCTGCACAACTCATGGTTTTTTGGTATTCGGGGAGGATGGGGAACATGAATATGTGATTGTTTTTCGAATTTGAGCTCTTTCTGCAATGGGCACTTTTCATACTATAAGCAGTTTTTCCTAACAAATGCAAGATATAACATGGGCTATCTCCGCAAGGAAACATGAGATGTGCAAAAGTTATGGTTTTTTGTTCTTCGGGGAGGATGTGGAACATGAATATGTGTTTGTTTTTCGAATTTGACCTCTATCTGAAATGAGCACTTTTCATGCTCTAAGCAGTTTTTCCTAACAAATGCAAGATATAACATTGGCTATCTCCGCAAGGAAACATCAGATCTGCACAACTCATGGTTTTTTGGTCTTCGGGGAGGATGGGGAACATGAATATGTGTTTGTTTTTCGAATTTGAGATCTTTCTGCAATGGGCACTTTTCATGCTATAAGCAGTTTTTCCTAACAAATGCAAGATATAACATTGGCTATCTCCGCAAGAAAACATCAGATCTGCACAACTCATGGTTTTTTGGTCTTCGGGGAGGATGGGGAACATGAATATGTGTTTGTTTTTCGAATTTGAGATCTTTCTGCAATGGGCACTTTTCATACTATAAGCAGTTTTTCCTAACAAATGCATGATATAACATGGGCTATCTACGCAAGGAAACATGAGATCTGCAAACGTTATGGTTTTTTGGTCTTCGGGGAGGATGGGGAACATGAATATGTTTTTGTTTTTCGAATTTGAGCTCTATCTGAAATGAGCACTTTTCATGCTCTAAGCAGTTTTTCCTAACAAATGCAAGATATAACATTGGCTTTCTCCGCAAGGAAACATCAGATCTGCACAACTCATGGTTTTTTGGTCTTCGGGGAGGATGGGGAACATGAATATGTGATTGTTTTTCGAATTTGAGCTCTTTCTGCAATGGGCACTTTTCATACTATAAGCAGTTTTTCCTAACAAATGCAAGATATAACATGGGCTATCTCCGCAAGGAAACATGAGATCTGCACAACTCATGGTTTTTTGGTCTTCGGGGACGAGGGGGAACATGAATATGTGTTTGTTTTTCGAATTTGAGATCTTTCTGCAATGGGCACTTTTCATACTATAAGCAGTTTTTCCTAACAAATGCAAGATTTAACATTGGCTATCTCCGCAAGGAAACATCAGATCTGCTCAACCCATGGTTTTTTGGTCTTCGGGGAGGATGGTGAACATGAATATGTGTTTGTTTTTTGAATTTGAGCTCTTTCTGCAATGGGCACTTTTCATACTATAAGCAGTTTTTCCTAACAAATGCAAGATATAACATGGGCTATCTCCGCAAGGAAACATGAGATCTGCAAAAGTTATGGTTTTTTGTTCTTCGGGGAGGATGGGGAACATGAATATGTGTTTGTTTTTCGAATTTGACCTCTATCTGAAATGAGCACTTTTCATGCTCTAAGCAGTTTTTCCTAACAAATGCAAGATATAACATTGGCTATCTCCGCAAGGAAACATCAGATCTGCACAACTCATGGTTTTTTGGTCTTCGGGGAGGATGGGGAACATGAATATGTGTTTGTTTTTCGAATTTGAGCTCTTTCTGCAATGGGCACTTTTCATGCTATAAGCAGTTTTTCCTAACAAATGCAAGATATAACATTGGCTATCTCCGCAAGGAAACATCAGATCTGCACAACTCATGGTTTTTTGGTCTTCGGGGAGGATGGGGAACATGAATATGTGTTTGTTTTTCGAATTTGAGATCTTTCTGCAATGGGCACTTTTCATACTATAAGCAGTTTTTCCTAACAAATGCAAGCTATTACATTGGCAATCTCCGCAAGGAAACATCAGATCTGCTCAACTCATGGTTTTTTGGTCTTCGGGGAGGAGGGGGAACATGAATATGTGTTTGTTTTTCGAATTTGAGCTCTTTCTGCAATGGGCACTTTTCATACTATAAGCAGTTTTTCCTAACAAATGCAAGATATAACATGGGCTATCTCCGCAAGGAAACATGAGATCTGCAAACGTTATGGTTTTTTGGTCTTAAGGGGAGGATGGGGAACATGAATATGTTTTTGTTTTTCGAATTTGAGTTCTATCTGAAATGAGCACTTTTCATGCTCTAAGCAGTTTTTCCTAACAAATGCAAGATATAACATTGGCTATCTCCGCAAGGAAACATCAGATCTGCACAACTCATGGTTTTTTCGTCTTCGGGGAGGATGGGGAACATGAATATGTGATTGTTTTTCGAATTTGAGCTCTTTCTGCAATGGGCACTTTTCATGCTATAAGCAGTTTTTCCTAACAAATGCAAGATATAACATGGGCTATCTCCGCAAGGAAACATGAGATCTGCAAAAGTTATTGTTTTTTGGTCTTCGGGGAGGATGGGGAACATGAATATGTTTTTGTTTTTCGAATTTGAGCTCTATCTGAAATGAGCACTTTTCATGCTCTAAGCAGTTTTTCCTAACAAATGCAAGATATAACATTGGCTATCTCTGCAAGGAAACATCAGATCTGCACAACTCATGGTTTTTTGGTCTTCGGGGAGGATGGGGAACATGAATATGTGATTGTTTTTCGAATTTGAGCTCTTTCTGCAATGGGCACTTTTCATAATATAAGCAGTTTTTCCTAACAAATGCAAGATATAACATGGGCTATCTCCGCAAGGAAACATCAGATCTGCACAACTCATGGTTTTTTGGTCTTCGGGGAGGAGGGGGAACATGAATATGTGTTTGTTTTTCGAATTTGAGATCTTTCTGCAATGGGCACTTTTCATACTATAAGCAGTTTTTCCTAACAAATGCAAGATATAACATTGGCTATCTCCGCAAGGAAACATCAGATCTGCACAACTCATGGTTTTTTCGTCTTCGGGGAGGATGGGGAACATGAATATGTGATTGTTTTTCGAATTTGAGCTCTTTCTGCAATGGGCACTTTTCATGCTATAAGCAGTTTTTCCTAACAAATGCAAGATATAACATGGGCTATCTCCGCAAGGAAACATGAGATCTGCAAAAGTTATTGTTTTTTGGTCTTCGGGGAGGATGGGGAACATGAATATGTTTTTGTTTTTCGAATTTGAGCTCTATCTGAAATGAGCACTTTTCATGCTCTAAGCAGTTTTTCCTAACAAATGCAAGATATAACATTGGCTTTCTCCGCAAGGAAACATCAGATCTGCACAACTCATGGTTTTTTGGTCTTCGGGGAGGATGGGGAACATGAATATGTGATTGTTTTTCGAATTTGAGCTCTTTCTGCAATGGGCACTTTTCATACTATAAGCAGTTTTTCCTAACAAATGCAAGATATAACATGGGCTATCTCCGCAAGGAAACATGAGATCTGCAAAAGTTATTGTTTTTTGGTCTTCGGGGAGGATGGGGAACATGAATATGTTTTTGTTTTTCGAATTTGAGCTCTATCTGAAATGAGCACTTTTCATGCTCTAAGCAGTTTTTCCTAACAAATGCAAGATATAACATTGGCTATCTCTGCAAGGAAACATCAGATCTGCACAACTCATGGTTTTTTGGTCTTCGGGGAGGATGGGGAACATGAATATGTGATTGTTTTTCGAATTTGAGCTCTTTCTGCAATGGGCACTTTTCATACTATAAGCAGTTTTTCCTAACAAATGCAAGATATAACATGGGCTATCTCCGCAAGGAAACATCAGATCTGCACAACTCATGGTTTTTTGGTCTTCGGGGAGGAGGGGGAACATGAATATGTGTTTGTTTTTCGAATTTGAGATCTTTCTGCAATGGGCACTTTTCATACTATAAGCAGTTTTTCCTAACAAATGCAAGATTTAACATTGGCTATCTCCGCAAGGAAACATCAGATCTGCTCAACCCATGGTTTTTTGGTCTTCGGGGAGGATGGGGAACATGAATATGTGTTTCTTTTTCGAATTTGAGCTCTTTCTGCAATGGGCACTTTTCATACTATAAGCAGGTTTTCCTAACAAATGCAAGATATAACATGGGCTATCTCCGCAAGGAAACATGAGATCTGCAAAAGTTATGGTTTTTTGTTCTTTGGGGAGGATGGGGAACATGAATATGTGTTTGTTTTTCGAATTTGACCTCTATCTGAAATGAGCACTTTTCATGCTCTAAGCAGTTTTTCCTAACAAATGCAAGATATAACATTGGCTATCTCCGCAAGGAAACATCAGATCTGCACAACTCATGGTTTTTTGGTCTTCGGGGAGGATGGGGAACATGAATATGTGTTTGTTTTTCGAATTTGAGCTCTTTCTGCAATGGGCACTTTTCATGCTATAAGCAGTTTTTCCTAACAAATGCAAGATATAACATTGGCTATCTCCGCAAGGAAACATCAGATCTGCACAACTCATGGTTTTTTGGTCTTCGGGGAGGATGGGGAACATGAATATGTGTTTGTTTTTCGAATTTGAGATCTTTCTGCAATGGGCACTTTTCATACTATAAGCAGTTTTTCCTAACAAATGCAAGCTATTACATTGGCAATCTCCGCAAGGAAACATCAGATCTGCTCAACTCATGGTTTTTTGGTCTTCGGGGAGGAGGGGGAACATGAATATGTGTTTGTTTTTCGAATTTGAGCTCTTTCTGCAATGGGCACTTTTCATACTATAAGCAGTTTTTCCTAACAAATGCAAGATATAACATGGGCTATCTCCGCAAGGAAACATGAGATCTGCAAACATTATGGTTTTTTGGTCTTAAGGGGAGGATGGGGAACATGAATATGTTTTTGTTTTTCGAATTTGAGTTCTATCTGAAATGAGCACTTTTCATGCGCTAAGCAGTTTTTCCTAACAAATGCAAGATATAACATTGGCTATCTCCGCAAGGAAACATCAGATCTGCACAACTCATGGTTTTTTCGTCTTCGGGGAGGATGGGGAACATGAATATGTGATTGTTTTTCGAATTTGAGCTCTTTCTGCAATGGGCACTTTTCATGCTATAAGCAGTTTTTCCTAACAAATGCAAGATATAACATGGGCTATCTCCGCAAGGAAACATGAGATCTGCAAAAGTTATTGTTTTTTGGTCTTCGGGGAGGATGGGGAACATGAATATGTGTTTGTTTTTCGAATTTGACCTCTATCTGAAATGAGCACTTTTCATGCTCTAAGCAGTTTTTCCTAACAAATGCAAGATATAACATTGGCTATCTCCGCAAGGAAACATCAGATCTGCACAACTCATGGTTTTTTGGTCTTCGGGGAGGATGGTGAACATAAATATGTGTTTGTTTTTCGAATTTGAGCTCTTTCTGCAATGGGCACTTTTCATGCTATAAGCAGTTTTTCCTAACAAATGCAAGATATAACATTGGCTATCTCCGCAAGGAAACATCAGATCTGCACAACTCATGGTTTTTTGGTCTTCGGGGAGGATGGGGAACATGAATATGTGTTTGTTTTTCGAATTTGAGATCTTTCTGCAATGGGCACTTTTCATACTATAAGCAGTTTTTCCTAACAAATGCAAGCTATTACATTGGCAATCTCCGCAAGGAAACATCAGATCTGCTCAACTCATGGTTTTTTGGTCTTCGGGGAGGAGGGGGAACATGAATATGTGTTTGTTTTTCGAATTTGAGCTCTTTCTGCAATGGGCACTTTTCATACTATAAGCAGTTTTTCCTAACAAATGCAAGATATAACATGGGCTATCTCCGCAAGGAAACATGAGATCTGCAAACGTTATGGTTTTTTGGTCTTAAGGGGAGGATGGGGAACATGAATATGTTTTTGTTTTTCGAATTTGAGCTCTATCTGAAATGAGCACTTTTCATGCTCTAAGCAGTTTTTCCTAACAAATGCAAGATATAACATTGGCTATCTCCGCAAGGAAACATCAGATCTGCACAACTCATGGTTTTTTGGTCTTCGGGGAGGATGGGGAACATGAATATGTGATTGTTTTTCGAATTTGAGATCTTTCTGCAATGGGCACTTTTCATGCTATAAGCAGTTTTTCCTAACAAATGCAAGATATAACATTGGCTATCTCCGCAAGGAAACATCAGATCTGCACAACTCATGGTTTTTTGGTCTTCGGGGAGGATGGGGAACATGAATATGTGATTGTTTTTCGAATTTGAGCTCTTTCTGCAATGGGCACTTTTCATACTATAAGCAGTTTTTCCTAACAAATGCAAGATATAACATGGGCTATCTCCGCAAGGAAACATCAGATCTGCACAACTCATGGTTTTTTGGTCTTCGGGGAGGAGGGGGAACATGAATATGTGTTTGTTTTTCGAATTTGAGATCTTTCTGCAATGGGCACTTTTCATACTATAAGCAGTTTTTCCTAACAAATGCAAGATTTAACATTGGCTATCTCCGCAAGGAAACATCAGATCTGCACAACTCATGGTTTTTTCGTCTTCGGGGAGGATGGGGAACATGAATATGTGATTGTTTTTCGAATTTGAGCTCTTTCTGCAATGGGCACTTTTCATGCTATAAGCAGTTTTTCCTAACAAATGCAAGATATAACATGGGCTATCTCCGCAAGGAAACATGAGATCTGCAAAAGTTATTGTTTTTTGGTCTTCGGGGAGGATGGGGAACATGAATATGTTTTTGTTTTTCGAATTTGAGCTCTATCTGAAATGAGCACTTTTCATGCTCTAAGCAGTTTTTCCTAACAAATGCAAGATATAACATTGGCTATCTCTGCAAGGAAACATCAGATCTGCACAACTCATGGTTTTTTGGTCTTCGGGGAGGATGGGGAACATGAATATGTGATTGTTTTTCGAATTTGAGCTCTTTCTGCAATGGGCACTTTTCATAATATAAGCAGTTTTTCCTAACAAATGCAAGATATAACATGGGCTATCTCCGCAAGGAAACATCAGATCTGCACAACTCATGGTTTTTTGGTCTTCGGGGAGGAGGGGGAACATGAATATGTGTTTGTTTTTCGAATTTGAGATCTTTCTGCAATGGGCACTTTTCATACTATAAGCAGTTTTTCCTAACAAATGCAAGATATAACATTGGCTATCTCCGCAAGGAAACATCAGATCTGCACAACTCATGGTTTTTTCGTCTTCGGGGAGGATGGGGAACATGAATATGTGATTGTTTTTCGAATTTGAGCTCTTTCTGCAATGGGCACTTTTCATGCTATAAGCAGTTTTTCCTAACAAATGCAAGATATAACATGGGCTATCTCCGCAAGGAAACATGAGATCTGCAAAAGTTATTGTTTTTTGGTCTTCGGGGAGGATGGGGAACATGAATATGTTTTTGTTTTTCGAATTTGAGCTCTATCTGAAATGAGCACTTTTCATGCTCTAAGCAGTTTTTCCTAACAAATGCAAGATATAACATTGGCTTTCTCCGCAAGGAAACATCAGATCTGCACAACTCATGGTTTTTTGGTCTTCGGGGAGGATGGGGAACATGAATATGTGATTGTTTTTCGAATTTGAGCTCTTTCTGCAATGGGCACTTTTCATACTATAAGCAGTTTTTCCTAACAAATGCAAGATATAACATGGGCTATCTCCGCAAGGAAACATGAGATCTGCAAAAGTTATTGTTTTTTGGTCTTCGGGGAGGATGGGGAACATGAATATGTTTTTGTTTTTCGAATTTGAGCTCTATCTGAAATGAGCACTTTTCATGCTCTAAGCAGTTTTTCCTAACAAATGCAAGATATAACATTGGCTATCTCTGCAAGGAAACATCAGATCTGCACAACTCATGGTTTTTTGGTCTTCGGGGAGGATGGGGAACATGAATATGTGATTGTTTTTCGAATTTGAGCTCTTTCTGCAATGGGCACTTTTCATACTATAAGCAGTTTTTCCTAACAAATGCAAGATATAACATGGGCTATCTCCGCAAGGAAACATCAGATCTGCACAACTCATGGTTTTTTGGTCTTCGGGGAGGAGGGGGAACATGAATATGTGTTTGTTTTTCGAATTTGAGATCTTTCTGCAATGGGCACTTTTCATACTATAAGCAGTTTTTCCTAACAAATGCAAGATTTAACATTGGCTATCTCCGCAAGGAAACATCAGATCTGCTCAACCCATGGTTTTTTGGTCTTCGGGGAGGATGGGGAACATGAATATGTGTTTCTTTTTCGAATTTGAGCTCTTTCTGCAATGGGCACTTTTCATACTATAAGCAGGTTTTCCTAACAAATGCAAGATATAACATGGGCTATCTCCGCAAGGAAACATGAGATCTGCAAAAGTTATGGTTTTTTGTTCTTTGGGGAGGATGGGGAACATGAATATGTGTTTGTTTTTCGAATTTGACCTCTATCTGAAATGAGCACTTTTCATGCTCTAAGCAGTTTTTCCTAACAAATGCAAGATATAACATTGGCTATCTCCGCAAGGAAACATCAGATCTGCACAACTCATGGTTTTTTGGTCTTCGGGGAGGATGGGGAACATGAATATGTGTTTGTTTTTCGAATTTGAGCTCTTTCTGCAATGGGCACTTTTCATGCTATAAGCAGTTTTTCCTAACAAATGCAAGATATAACATTGGCTATCTCCGCAAGGAAACATCAGATCTGCACAACTCATGGTTTTTTGGTCTTCGGGGAGGATGGGGAACATGAATATGTGTTTGTTTTTCGAATTTGAGATCTTTCTGCAATGGGCACTTTTCATACTATAAGCAGTTTTTCCTAACAAATGCAAGCTATTACATTGGCAATCTCCGCAAGGAAACATCAGATCTGCTCAACTCATGGTTTTTTGGTCTTCGGGGAGGAGGGGGAACATGAATATGTGTTTGTTTTTCGAATTTGAGCTCTTTCTGCAATGGGCACTTTTCATACTATAAGCAGTTTTTCCTAACAAATGCAAGATATAACATGGGCTATCTCCGCAAGGAAACATGAGATCTGCAAACATTATGGTTTTTTGGTCTTAAGGGGAGGATGGGGAACATGAATATGTTTTTGTTTTTCGAATTTGAGTTCTATCTGAAATGAGCACTTTTCATGCGCTAAGCAGTTTTTCCTAACAAATGCAAGATATAACATTGGCTATCTCCGCAAGGAAACATCAGATCTGCACAACTCATGGTTTTTTCGTCTTCGGGGAGGATGGGGAACATGAATATGTGATTGTTTTTCGAATTTGAGCTCTTTCTGCAATGGGCACTTTTCATGCTATAAGCAGTTTTTCCTAACAAATGCAAGATATAACATGGGCTATCTCCGCAAGGAAACATGAGATCTGCAAAAGTTATTGTTTTTTGGTCTTCGGGGAGGATGGGGAACATGAATATGTTTTTGTTTTTCGAATTTGAGCTCTATCTGAAATGAGCACTTTTCATGCTCTAAGCAGTTTTTCCTAACAAATGCAAGATATAACATTGGCTATCTCTGCAAGGAAACATCAGATCTGCACAACTCATGGTTTTTTGGTCTTCGGGGAGGATGGGGAACATGAATATGTGTTTGTTTTTCGAATTTGACCTCTATCTGAAATGAGCACTTTTCATGCTCTAAGCAGTTTTTCCTAACAAATGCAAGATATAACATTGGCTATCTCCGCAAGGAAACATCAGATCTGCACAACTCATGGTTTTTTGGTCTTCGGGGAGGATGGTGAACATAAATATGTGTTTGTTTTTCGAATTTGAGATCTTTCTGCAATGGGCACTTTTCATACTATAAGCAGTTTTTCCTAACAAATGCAAGATTTAACATTGGCTATCTCCGCAAGGAAACATCAGATCTGCTCAACCCATGGTTTTTTGGTCTTCGGGGAGGATGGGGAACATGAATATGTGTTTCTTTTTCGAATTTGAGCTCTTTCTGCAATGGGCACTTTTCATACTATAAGCAGGTTTTCCTAACAAATGCAAGATATAACATGGGCTATCTCCGCAAGGAAACATGAGATCTGCAAAAGTTATGGTTTTTTGTTCTTTGGGGAGGATGGGGAACATGAATATGTGTTTGTTTTTCGAATTTGACCTCTATCTGAAATGAGCACTTTTCATGCTCTAAGCAGTTTTTCCTAACAAATGCAAGATATAACATTGGCTATCTCCGCAAGGAAACATCAGATCTGCACAACTCATGGTTTTTTGGTCTTCGGGGAGGATGGGGAACATGAATATGTGTTTGTTTTTCGAATTTGAGCTCTTTCTGCAATGGGCACTTTTCATGCTATAAGCAGTTTTTCCTAACAAATGCAAGATATAACATTGGCTATCTCCGCAAGGAAACATCAGATCTGCACAACTCATGGTTTTTTGGTCTTCGGGGAGGATGGGGAACATGAATATGTGTTTGTTTTTCGAATTTGAGATCTTTCTGCAATGGGCACTTTTCATACTATAAGCAGTTTTTCCTAACAAATGCAAGCTATTACATTGGCAATCTCCGCAAGGAAACATCAGATCTGCTCAACTCATGGTTTTTTGGTCTTCGGGGAGGAGGGGGAACATGAATATGTGTTTGTTTTTCGAATTTGAGCTCTTTCTGCAATGGGCACTTTTCATACTATAAGCAGTTTTTCCTAACAAATGCAAGATATAACATGGGCTATCTCCGCAAGGAAACATGAGATCTGCAAACATTATGGTTTTTTGGTCTTAAGGGGAGGATGGGGAACATGAATATGTTTTTGTTTTTCGAATTTGAGTTCTATCTGAAATGAGCACTTTTCATGCGCTAAGCAGTTTTTCCTAACAAATGCAAGATATAACATTGGCTATCTCCGCAAGGAAACATCAGATCTGCACAACTCATGGTTTTTTCGTCTTCGGGGAGGATGGGGAACATGAATATGTGATTGTTTTTCGAATTTGAGCTCTTTCTGCAATGGGCACTTTTCATGCTATAAGCAGTTTTTCCTAACAAATGCAAGATATAACATGGGCTATCTCCGCAAGGAAACATGAGATCTGCAAAAGTTATTGTTTTTTGGTCTTCGGGGAGGATGGGGAACATGAATATGTTTTTGTTTTTCGAATTTGAGCTCTATCTGAAATGAGCACTTTTCATGCTCTAAGCAGTTTTTCCTAACAAATGCAAGATATAACATTGGCTATCTCTGCAAGGAAACATCAGATCTGCACAACTCATGGTTTTTTGGTCTTCGGGGAGGATGGGGAACATGAATATGTGTTTGTTTTTCGAATTTGACCTCTATCTGAAATGAGCACTTTTCATGCTCTAAGCAGTTTTTCCTAACAAATGCAAGATATAACATTGGCTATCTCCGCAAGGAAACATCAGATCTGCACAACTCATGGTTTTTTGGTCTTCGGGGAGGATGGTGAACATAAATATGTGTTTGTTTTTCGAATTTGAGCTCTTTCTGCAATGGGCACTTTTCATGCTATAAGCAGTTTTTCCTAACAAATGCAAGATATAACATTGGCTATCTCCGCAAGGAAACATCAGATCTGCACAACTCATGGTTTTTTGGTCTTCGGGGAGGATGGGGAACATGAATATGTGTTTGTTTTTCGAATTTGAGATCTTTCTGCAATGGGCACTTTTCATACTATAAGCAGTTTTTCCTAACAAATGCAAGCTATTACATTGGCAATCTCCGCAAGGAAACATCAGATCTGCTCAACTCATGGTTTTTTGGTCTTCGGGGAGGAGGGGGAACATGAATATGTGTTTGTTTTTCGAATTTGAGCTCTTTCTGCAATGGGCACTTTTCATACTATAAGCAGTTTTTCCTAACAAATGCAAGATATAACATGGGCTATCTCCGCAAGGAAACATGAGATCTGCAAACGTTATGGTTTTTTGGTCTTAAGGGGAGGATGGGGAACATGAATATGTTTTTGTTTTTCGAATTTGAGCTCTATCTGAAATGAGCACTTTTCATGCTCTAAGCAGTTTTTCCTAACAAATGCAAGATATAACATTGGCTATCTCCGCAAGGAAACATCAGATCTGCACAACTCATGGTTTTTTGGTCTTCGGGGAGGATGGGGAACATGAATATGTGATTGTTTTTCGAATTTGAGATCTTTCTGCAATGGGCACTTTTCATGCTATAAGCAGTTTTTCCTAACAAATGCAAGATATATTGGCTATCTCCGCAAGGAAACATCAGATCTGCACAACTCATGGTTTTTTGGTCTTCGGGGAGGATGGGGAACATGAATATGTGATTGTTTTTCGAATTTGAGCTCTTTCTGCAATGGGCACTTTTCATACTATAAGCAGTTTTTCCTAACAAATGCAAGATATAACATGGGCTATCTCCGCAAGGAAACATCAGATCTGCACAACTCATGGTTTTTTGGTCTTCGGGGAGGAGGGGGAACATGAATATGTGTTTGTTTTTCGAATTTGAGATCTTTCTGCAATGGGCACTTTTCATACTATAAGCAGTTTTTCCTAACAAATGCAAGATTTAACATTGGCTATCTCCGCAAGGAAACATGAGATCTGCTCAACCCATGGTTTTTTGGTCTTCGGGGAGGATGGGGAACATGAATATGTGTTTCTTTTTCGAATTTGAGCTCTTTCTGCAATGGGCACTTTTCATACTATAAGCAGTTTTTCCTAACAAATGCAAGATATAACATGGGCTATCTCCGCAAGGAAACATGAGATCTGCAAACGTTATTGTTTTTTGGTCTTCGGGGAGGATGGGGAACATGAATATGTTTTTGTTTTTCGAATTTGAGCTCTATCTGAAATGAGCACTTTTCATGCTCTAAGCAGTTTTTCCTAACAAATGCAAGATATAACATTGGCTATCTCCGCAAGGAAACATCAGATCTGCACAACTCATGGTTTTTTGGTCTTCGGGGAGGATGGGGAACATGAATATGTGATTGTTTTTCGAATTTGAGCTCTTTCTGCAATGGGCACTTTTCATACTATAAGCAGTTTTTCCTAACAAATGCAAGATATAACATGGGCTATCTCCGCAAGGAAACATGAGATGTGCAAAAGTTATGGTTTTTTGTTCTTCGGGGAGGATGGGGAACATGAATATGTGTTTGTTTTTCGAATTTGACCTCTATCTGAAATGAGCACTTTTCATGCTCTAAGCAGTTTTTCCTAACAAATGCAAGATATAACATTGGCTATCTCCGCAAGGAAACATCAGATCTGCACAACTCATGGTTTTTTGGTCTTCGGGGAGGAGGGGGAACATGAATATGTGTTTGTTTTTCGAATTTGAGATCTTTCTGCAATGGGCACTTTTCATACTATAAGCAGTTTTTCCTAACAAATGCAAGATTTAACATTGGCTATCTCCGCAAGGAAACATCAGATCTGCTCAACCCATGGTTTTTTGGTCTTCGGGGAGGATGGGGAACATGAATATGTGTTTCTTTTTCGAATTTGAGCTCTTTCTGCAATGGGCACTTTTCATACTATAAGCAGTTTTTCCTAACAAATGCAAGATATAACATGGGCTATCTCCGCAAGGAAACATGAGATCTGCAAACGTTATTGTTTTTTGGTCTTCGGGGAGGATGGGGAACATGAATATGTGTTTGTTTTTCGAATTTGACCTCTATCTGAAATGAGCACTTTTCATGCTCTAAGCAGTTTTTCCTAACAAATGCAAGATATAACATTGGCTATCTCCGCAAGGAAACATCAGATCTGCACAACTCATGGGTTTTTGGTCTTCGGGGAGGATGGGGAACATGAATATGTGTTTGTTTTTCGAATTTGAGCTCTTTCTGCAATGGGCACTTTTCATGCTATAAGCAGTTTTTCCTAACAAATGCAAGATATAACATTGGCTATCTCCGCAAGGAAACATCAGATCTGCACAACTCATGGTTTTTTGGTCTTCGGGGAGGATGGGGAACATGAATATGTGTTTGTTTTTCGAATTTGAGATCTTTCTGCAATGGGCACTTTTCATACTATAAGCAGTTTTTCCTAACAAATGCAAGCTATTACATTGGCAATCTCCGCAAGGAAACATCAGATCTGCTCAACTCATGGTTTTTTGGTCTTCGGGGAGGAGGGGGAACATGAATATGTGTTTGTTTTTCGAATTTGAGATCTTTCTGCAATGGGCACTTTACATGCTATAAGCAGTTTTTCCTAACAAATGCAAGATATAACATTGGCTATCTCCGCAAGGAAACATCAGATCTGCACAACTCATGGTTTTTTGGTCTTCGGGGAGGATGGGGAACATGAATATGTGATTGTTTTTCGAATTTGAGCTCTTTCTGCAATGGGCACTTTTCATACTATAAGCAGTTTTTCCTAACAAATGCAAGATTTAACATTGGCTATCTCCGCAAGGAAACATGAGATCTGCTCAACCCATGGTTTTTTGGTCTTCGGGGAGGATGGGGAACATGAATATGTGTTTCTTTTTCGAATTTGAGCTCTTTCTGCAATGGGCACTTTTCATACTATAAGCAGTTTTTCCTAACAAATGCAAGATATAACATGGGCTATCTCCGCAAGGAAACATGAGATCTGCAAACGTTATTGTTTTTTGGTCTTCGGGGAGGATGGGGAACATGAATATGTTTTTGTTTTTCGAATTTGAGCTCTATCTGAAATGAGCACTTTTCATGCTCTAAGCAGTTTTTCCTAACAAATGCAAGATATAACATTGGCTATCTCCGCAAGGAAACATCAGATCTGCACAACTCATGGTTTTTTGGTCTTCGGGGAGGATGGGGAACATGAATATGTGATTGTTTTTCGAATTTGAGCTCTTTCTGCAATGGGCACTTTTCATACTATAAGCAGTTTTTCCTAACAAATGCAAGATATAACATGGGCTATCTCCGCAAGGAAACATGAGATGTGCAAAAGTTATGGTTTTTTGTTCTTCGGGGAGGATGGGGAACATGAATATGTGTTTGTTTTTCGAATTTGAGCTCTATCTGAAATGAGCACTTTTCATGCTCTAAGCAGTTTTTCCTAACAAATGCAAGATATAACATTGGCTATCTCCGCAAGGAAACATCAGATCTGCACAACTCATGGTTTTTTGGTCTTCGGGGAGGATGGGGAACATGAATATGTGTTTGTTTTTCGAATTTGAGCTCTTTCTGCAATGGGCACTTTTCATGCTATAAGCAGTTTTTCCTAACAAATGCAAGATATAACATTGGCTATCTCCGCAAGGAAACATGAGATCTGCACAACTCATGGTTTTTTGGTCTTCGGGGAGGATGGGGAACATGAATATGTGTTTGTTTTTCGAATTTGAGATCTTTCTGCAATGGGCACTTTTCATACTATAAGCAGTTTTTCCTAACAAATGCAAGCTATTACATTGGCAATCTCCGCAAGGAAACATCAGATCTGCTCAACTCATGGTTTTTTGGTCTTCGGGGAGGAGGGGGAACATGAATATGTGTTTCTTTTTCGAATTTGAGCTCTTTCTGCAATGGGCACTTTTCATACTATAAGCAGTTTTTCCTAACAAATGCAAGATATAACATGGGCTATCTCCGCAAGGAAACATGAGATCTGCAAACGTTATTGTTTTTTGGTCTTCGGGGAGGATGGGGAACATGAATATGTGTTTGTTTTTCGAATTTGACCTCTATCTGAAATGAGCACTTTTCATGCTCTAAGCAGTTTTTCCTAACAAATGCAAGATATAACATTGGCTATCTCCGCAAGGAAACATCAGATCTGCACAACTCATGGTTTTTTGGTCTTCGGGGAGGATGGGGAACATGAATATGTGTTTGTTTTTCGAATTTGAGCTCTTTCTGCAATGGGCACTTTTCATGCTATAAGCAGTTTTTCCTAACAAATGCAAGATATAACATTGGCTATCTCCGCAAGGAAACATGAGATCTGCACAACTCATGGTTTTTTGGTCTTCGGGGAGGATGGGGAACATGAATATGTGTTTGTTTTTCGAATTTGAGATCTTTCTGCAATGGGCACTTTTCATACTATAAGCAGTTTTTCCTAACAAATGCAAGCTATTACATTGGCAATCTCCGCAAGGAAACATCAGATCTGCTCAACTCATGGTTTTTTGGTCTTCGGGGAGGAGGGGGAACATGAATATGTGTTTGTTTTTCGAATTTGAGATCTTTCTGCAATGGGCACTTTACATGCTATAAGCAGTTTTTCCTAACAAATGCAAGATATAACATTGGCTATCTCCGCAAGGAAACATCAGATCTGCACAACTCATGGTTTTTTGGTCTTCGGGGAGGATGGGGAACATGAATATGTGATTGTTTTTCGAATTTGAGCTCTTTCTGCAATGGGCACTTTTCATACTATAAGCAGTTTTTCCTAACAAATGCAAGATATAACATGGGCTATCTCCACAAGGAAACATCAGATCTGCACAACTCATGGTTTTTTGGTCTTCGGGGAGGAGGGGGAACATGAATATGTGTTTGTTTTTCGAATTTGAGATCTTTCTGCAATGGGCACTTTTCATACTATAAGCAGTTTTTCCTAACAAATGCAAGATTTAACATTGGCTATCTCCGCAAGGAAACATCAGATCTGCTCAACCCATGGTTTTTTGGTCTTCGGGGAGGATGGGAAACATGAATATGTGTTTCTTTTTCGAATTTGAGCTCTTTCTGCAATGGGCACTTTTCATACTATAAGCAGTTTTTCCTAACAAATGCAAGATATAACATGGGCTATCTCCGCAAGGAAACATGAGATCTGCAAACGTTATTGTTTTTTGGTCTTCGGGGAGGATGGGGAACATGAATATGTGTTTGTTTTTCGAATTTGACCTCTATCTGAAATGAGCACTTTTCATGCTCTAATCAGTTTTTCCTAACAAATGCAAGATATAACATTGGCTATCTCCGCAAGGAAACATCAGATCTGCACAACTCATGGTTTTTTGGTCTTCGGGGAGGATGGGGAACATGAATATGTGTTTGTTTTTCGAATTTGAGCTCGTTCTGCAATGGGCACTTTTCATGCTATAAGCAGTTTTTCCTAACAAATGCAAGATATAACATTGGCTATCTCCGCAAGGAAACATCACATCTGCACAACTCATGGTTTTTTGGTCTTCGGGGAGGATGGGGAACATGAATATGTGTTTGTTTTTCGAATTTGAGATCTTTCTGCAATGGGCACTTTTCATACTATAAGCAGTTTTTCCTAACAAATGCACGCTATTACATTGGCAATCTCCGCAAGGAAACATCAGATCTGCTCAACTCATGGTTTTTTGGTCTTCGGGGAGGAGGGGGAACATGAATATGTGTTTCTTTTTCGAATTTGAGCTCTTTCTGCAATGGGCACTTTTCATACTATAAGCAGTTTTTCCTAACAAATGCAAGATATAACATGGGCTATCTCCGCAAGGAAACATGAGATCTGCAAACGTTATTGTTTTTTGGTCTTCGGGGAGGATGGGGAACATGAATATGTTTTTGTTTTTCGAATTTGAGCTCTATCTGAAATGAGCACTTTTCATGCTCTAAGCAGTTTTTCCTAACAAATGCAAGATATAACATTGGCTATCTCCGCAAGGAAACATCAGATCTGCACAACTCATGGTTTTTTGGTCTTCGGGGAGGATGGGGAACATGAATATGTGTTTGTTTTTCGAATTTGAGCTCGTTCTGCAATGGGCACTTTTCATGCTATAAGCAGTTTTTCCTAACAAATGCAAGATATAACATTGGCTATCTCCGCAAGGAAACATCACATCTGCACAACTCATGGTTTTTTGGTCTTCGGGGAGGATGGGGAACATGAATATGTGTTTGTTTTTTGAATTTGAGATCTTTCTGCAATGGGCACTTTTCATACTATAAGCAGTTTTTCCTAACAAATGCACGCTATTACATTGGCAATCTCCGCAAGGAAACATCAGATCTGCTCAACTCATGGTTTTTTGGTCTTCGGGGAGGAGGGGGAACATGAATATGTGTTTGTTTTTCGAATTTGAGCTCTTTCTGCAATGGGCACTTTTCATACTATAAGCAGTTTTTCCTAACAAATGCAAGATATAACATGGGCTATCTCCGCAAGGAAACATGAGATCTGCAAAAGTTATGGTTTTTTGTTCTTCGGGGAGGATGGGGAACATGAATATGTGTTTGTTTTTCGAATTTGACCTCTATCTGAAATGAGCACTTTTCATGCTCTAAGCAGTTTTTCCTAACAAATGCAAGATATAACATTGGCTATCTCCGCAAGGAAACATCAGATCTGCACAACTCATGGGTTTTTGGTCTTCGGGGAGGATGGGGAACATGAATATGTGTTTGTTTTTCGAATTTGAGCTCTTTCTGCAATGGGCACTTTTCATGCTATAAGCAGTTTTTCCTAACAAATGCAAGCTATTACATTGGCAATCTCCGCAAGGAAACATCAGATCTGCTCAACTCATGGTTTTTTGGTCTTCGGGGAGGAGGGGGAACATGAATATGTGTTTGTTTTTCGAATTTGAGCTCTTTCTGCAATGGGCACTTTTCATACTATAAGCAGTTTTTCCTAACAAATGCAAGATATAACATGGGCTATCTCTGCAAGGAAACATGAGATCTGCAAACGTTATGGTTTTTTGGTCTTCGGGGAGGATGGGGAACATGAATATGTTTTTGTTTTTCGAATTTGAGCTCTATCTGAAATGAGCACTTTTCATGCTATAAGCAGTTTTTCCTAACAAATGCAAGATATAACATTGGCTATCTCCGCAAGGAAACATCAGATCTGCACAACTCATGGTTTTTTGGTCTTCGGGGAGGATGGGGAACATGAATATGTGATTGTTTTTCGAATTTGAGCTCTTTCTGCAATGGGCACTTTTCATACTATAAGCAGTTTTTCCTAACAAATGCAAGATATAACATTGGCTATCTCCGCAAGGAAACATCAGATCTGCACAACTCATGGTTTTTTGGTCTTCGGGGAGGAGGGGGAACATGAATATGTGTTTGTTTTTCGAATTTGAGATCTTTCTGCAAATGGGCACTTTTCATACTATAAGCAGTTTTTCCTAACAAATGCAAGATTTAACATTGGCTATCTCCGCAAGGAAACATCAGATCTGCTCAACCCATGGTTTTTTGGTCTTCGGGGAGGATGGGGAACATGAATATGTGTTTCTTTTTCGAATTTGAGCTCTTTCTGCAATGGGCACTTTTCATACTATAAGCAGTTTTTCCTAACAAATGCAAGATATAACATGGGCTATCTCCGCAAGGAAACATGAGATCTGCAAACGTTATTGTTTTTTGGTCTTCGGGGAGGATGGGGAACATGAATATGTTTTTGTTTTTCGAATTTGAGCTCTATCTGAAATGAGCACTTTTCATGCTCTAAGTTTTTCCTAACAAATGCAAGATATAACATTGGCTATCTCCGCAAGGAAACATCAGATCTGCACAACTCATGGTTTTTTTGTCTTCGGGGAGGATGGGGAACATGAATATGTGATGGTTTTTCGAATTTGAGCTCTTTCTGCAATGTGCACTTTTCATACTATAAGCAGTTTTTCCTAACAAATGCAAGATATAACATGGGCTATCTCCGCAAGGAAACATGAGATGTGCAAAAGTTATGGTTTTTTGTTCTTCGGGGAGGATGGGGAACATGAATCTGTGTTTGTTTTTCGAATTTGACCTCTATCTGAAATGAGCACTTTTCATGCTCTAAGCAGTTTTTCCTAACAAATGCAAGATATAACATGGGCTATCTCCGCAAGGAAACATGAGATCTGCAAACGTTATTGTTTTTTGGTCTTCGGGGAGGATGGGGAACATGAATATGTTTTTGTTTTTCGAATTTGACCTCTATCTGAAATGAGCACTTTTCATGCTCTAAGCAGTTTTTCCTAACAAATGCAAGATATAACATTGGCTATCTCCGCAAGGAAACATCAGATCTGCACAACTCATGGGTTTTTGGTCTTCGGGGAGGATGGGGAACATGAATATGTGTTTGTTTTTCGAATTTGAGCTCTTTCTGCAATGGGCACTTTTCATGCTATAAGCAGTTTTTCCTAACAAATGCAAGATATAACATTGGCTATCTCCGCAAGGAAACATCAGATCTGCACAACTCATGGTTTTTTGGTCTTCGGGGAGGATGGGGAACATGAATATGTGTTTGTTTTTCGAATTTGAGATCTTTCTGCAATGGGCACTTTTCATACTATAAGCAGTTTTTCCTAACAAATGCAAGCTATTACATTGGCAATCTCCGCAAGGAAACATCAGATCTGCTCAACTCATGGTTTTTTGGTCTTCGGGGAGGAGGGGGAACATGAATATGTGTTTGTTTTTCGAATTTGAGCTCTTTCTGCAATGGGCACTTTTCATACTATAAGCAGTTTTTCCTAACAAATGCAAGATATAATATGGGCTATCTCCGCAAGGAAACATGAGATCTGCAAACGTTATGGTTTTTTGGTCTTCGGGGAGGATGGGGAACATGAATATGTTTTTGTTTTTCGAATTTGAGCTCTATCTGAAATGAGCACTTTTCATGCTCTAAGCAGTTTTTCCTAACAAATGCAAGATATAACATTGGCTATCTCCGCAAGGAAACATCAGATCTGCACAACTCATGGTTTTTTGGTCTTCGGGGAGGATGGGGAACATGAATATGTGATTGTTTTTCGAATTTGAGATCTTTCTGCAATGGGCACTTTTCATGCTATAAGCAGTTTTTCCTAACAAATGCAAGATATAACATTGGCTATCTCCGCTAGGAAACATCAGATCTGCACAACTCATGGTTTTTTGGTCTTCGGGGAGGAGGGGGAACATGAATATGTGTTTGTTTTTCGAATTTGAGATCTTTCTGCAATGGGCACTTTTCATACTATAAGCAGTTTTTCCTAACAAATGCAAGATTTAACATTGGCTATCTCCGCAAGGAAACATCAGATCTGCTCAACCCATGGTTTTTTGGTCTTCGGGGAGGATGGGGAACATGAATATGTGTTTCTTTTTCGAATTTGAGCTCTTTCTGCAATGGGCACTTTTCATGCTCTAAGCAGTTTTTCCTAACAAATGCAAGATATAACATTGGCTATCTCCGCAAGGAAACATCAGATCTGCACAACTCATGGTTTTTTGGTCTTCGGGGAGGATGGGGAACATGAATATGTGTTTGTTTTTCGAATTTGAGATCTTTCTGCAATGGGCACTTTTCATACTATAAGCAGTTTTTCCTAACAAATGCAAGCTATTACATTGGCAATCTCCGCAAGGAAACATCAGATCTGCTCAACTCATGGTTTTTTGGTCTTCGGGGAGGATGGGGAACATGAATATGTGTTTCTTTTTCGAATTTGAGCTCTTTCTGCAATGGGCACTTTTCATACTATAAGCAGTTTTTCCTAACAAATGCAAGATATAACATGGGCTATCTCCGCAAGGAAACATGAGATCTGCAAACGTTATGGTTTTTTGGTCTTCGGGGAGGATGGGGAACATGAATATGTTTTTGTTTTTCGAATTTGAGCTCTATCTGAAATGAGCACTTTTCATGCTCTAAGCAGTTTTTCCTAACAAATGCAAGATATAACATTGGCTATCTCCGCAAGGAAACATCAGATCTGCACAACTCATGGTTTTTTGGTCTTCGGGGAGGATGGGGAACATGAATATGTGATTGTTTTTCGAATTTGAGATCTTTCTGCAATGGGCACTTTTCATGCTATAAGCAGTTTTTCCTAACAAATGCAAGATATAACATTGGCTATCTCCGCTAGGAAACATCAGATCTGCACAACTCATGGTTTTTTGGTCTTCGGGGAGGAGGGGGAACATGAATATGTGTTTGTTTTTCGAATTTGAGATCTTTCTGCAATGGGCACTTTTCATACTATAAGCAGTTTTTCCTAACAAATGCAAGATTTAACATTGGCTATCTCCGCAAGGAAACATCAGATCTGCTCAACCCATGGTTTTTTGGTCTTCGGGGAGGATGGGGAACATGAATATGTGTTTCTTTTTCGAATTTGAGCTCTTTCTGCAATGGGCACTTTTCATGCTATAAGCAGTTTTTCCTAACAAATGCAAGATATAACATTGGCTATCTCCGCAAGGAAACATCAGATCTGCACAACTCATGGTTTTTTGGTCTTCGGGGAGGAGGGGGAACATGAATATGTGTTTGTTTTTCGAATTTGAGCTCTTTCTGCAATGGGCACTTTTCATACTATAAGCAGTTTTTCCTAACAAATGCAAGATATAACATGGGCTATCTCCGCAAGGAAACATCAGATCTGCACAACTCATGGTTTTTTGGTCTTCGGGGAGGATGGGGAACATGAATATGTGTTTCTTTTTCGAATTTGAGCTCTTTCTGCAATGGGCACTTTTCATACTATAAGCAGTTTTTCCTAACAAATGCAAGATATAACATGGGCTATCTCCGCAAGGAAACATGAGATCTGCAAACGTTATTGTTTTTTGGTCTTCGGGGAGGATGGGGAACATGAATATGTTTTTGTTTTTCGAATTTGAGCTCTATCTGAAATGAGCACTTTTCATGCTCTAAGTTTTTCCTAACAAATGCAAGATATAACATTGGCTATCTCCGCAAGGAAACATCAGATCTGCACAACTCATGGTTTTTTTGTCTTCGGGGAGGATGGGGAACATGAATATGTGATGGTTTTTCGAATTTGAGCTCTTTCTGCAATGGGCACTTTTCATACTATAAGCAGTTTTTCCTAACAAATGCAAGATATAACATGGGCTATCTCCGCAAGGAAACATGAGATGTGCAAAAGTTATGGTTTTTTGTTCTTCGGGGAGGATGGGGAACATGAATCTGTGTTTGTTTTTCGAATTTGACCTCTATCTGAAATGAGCACTTTTCATGCTCTAAGCAGTTTTTCCTAACAAATGCAAGATATAACATGGGCTATCTCCGCAAGGAAACATGAGATCTGCAAACGTTATTGTTTTTTGGTCTTCGGGGAGGATGGGGAACATGAATATGTGTTTGTTTTTCGAATTTGACCTCTATCTGAAATGAGCACTTTTCATGCTCTAAGCAGTTTTTCCTAACAAATGCAAGATATAACATTGGCTATCTCCGCAAGGAAACATCAGATCTGCACAACTCATGGGTTTTTGGTCTTCGGGGAGGATGGGGAACATGAATATGTGTTTGTTTTTCGAATTTGAGCTCTTTCTGCAATGGGCACTTTTCATGCTATAAGCAGTTTTTCCTAACAAATGCAAGATATAACATTGGCTATCTCCGCAAGGAAACATCAGATCTGCACAACTCATGGTTTTTTGGTCTTCGGGGAGGATGGGGAACATGAATATGTGTTTGTTTTTCGAATTTGAGATCTTTCTGCAATGGGCACTTTTCATACTATAAGCAGTTTTTCCTAACAAATGCACGCTATTACATTGGCAATCTCCGCAAGGAAACATCAGATCTGCTCAACTCATGGTTTTTTGGTCTTCGGGGAGGAGGGGGAACATGAATATGTGTTTGTTTTTCGAATTTGAGCTCTTTCTGCAATGGGCACTTTTCATACTATAAGCAGTTTTTCCTAACAAATGCAAGATATAACATGGGCTATCTCCGCAAGGAAACATGAGATCTGCAAACGTTATGGTTTTTTGGTCTTCGGGGAGGATGGGGAACATGAATATGTTTTTGTTTTTCGAATTTGAGCTCTATCTGAAATGAGCACTTTTCATGCTCTAAGCAGTTTTTCCTAACAAATGCAAGATATAACATTGGCTATCTCCGCAAGGAAACATCAGATCTGCACAACTCATGGTTTTTTGGTCTTCGGGGAGGATGGGGAACATGAATATGTGATTGTTTTTCGAATTTGAGATCTTTCTGCAATGGGCACTTTTCATGCTATAAGCAGTTTTTCCTAACAAATGCAAGATATAACATTGGCTATCTCCGCTAGGAAACATCAGATCTGCACAACTCATGGTTTTTTGGTCTTCGGGGAGGATGGGGAACATGAATATGTGTTTGTTTTTCGAATTTGAGCTCTTTCTGCAATGGGCACTTTTCATGCTATAAGCAGTTTTTCCTAACAAATGCAAGATATAACATTGGCTATCTCCGCAAGGAAACATCAGATCTGCACAACTCATGGTTTTTTGGTCTTCGGGGAGGATGGGGAACATGAATATGTGTTTGTTTTTCGAATTTGAGATCTTTCTGCAATGGGCACTTTTCATACTATAAGCAGTTTTTCCTAACAAATGCAAGCTATTACATTGGCAATCTCCGCAAGGAAACATCAGATCTGCTCAACTCATGGTTTTTTGGTTTTCGGGGAGGAGGGGGAACATGAATATGTGTTTGTTTTTCGAATTTGAGCTCTTTCTGCAATGAGCACTTTTCATACTATAAGCAGTTTTTCCTAACAAATGCAAGATATAACATTGGCTATCTCCGCAAGGAAACATCAGATGTGCACAACTCATGGTTTTTTGGTCTTCGGGGAGGAGGGGGAACATGAATATGTGTTTGTTTTTCGAATTTGAGATCTTTCTGCAATGGGCACTTTTCATACTATAAGCAGTTTTTCCTAACAAATGCAAGATTTAACATTGGCTATCTCCGCAAGGAAACATCAGATCTGCTCAACCCATGGTTTTTTGGTCTTCGGGGAGGATGGGGAACATGAATATGTGTTTCTTTTTCGAATTTGAGCTCTTTCTGCAATGGGCACTTTTCATACTATAAGCAGTTTTTCCTAACAAATGCAAGATATAACATGGGCTATCTCCGCAAGGAAACATGAGATCTGCAAACGTTATTGTTTTTTGGTCTTCGGGGAGGATGGGGAACATGAATATGTGTTTGTTTTTCGAATTTGACCTCTATCTGAAATGAGCACTTTTCATGCTCTAAGCAGTTTTTCCTAACAAATGCAAGATATAACATTGGCTATCTCCGCAAGGAAACATCAGATCTGCACAACTCATGGGTTTTTGGTCTTCGGGGAGGATGGGGAACATGAATATGTGTTTGTTTTTCGAATTTGAGCTCTTTCTGCAATGGGCACTTTTCATGCTATAAGCAGTTTTTCCTAACAAATGCAAGATATAACATTGGCTATCTCCGCAAGGAAACATCAGATCTGCACAACTCATGGTTTTTTGGTCTTCGGGGAGGATGGGGAACATGAATATGTGTTTCTTTTTCGAATTTGAGCTCTTTCTGCAATGGGCACTTTTCATACTATAAGCAGTTTTTCCTAACAAATGCAAGATATAACATTGGCTATCTCCGCAAGGAAACATCAGATCTGCACAACTCATGGTTTTTTGGTCTTCGGGGAGGAGGGGGAACATGAATATGTGTTTGTTTTTCGAATTTGAGATCTTTCTGCAAATGGGCACTTTTCATACTATAAGCAGTTTTTCCTAACAAATGCAAGATTTAACATTGGCTATCTCCGCAAGGAAACATCAGATCTGCTCAACCCATGGTTTTTTGGTCTTCGGGGAGGATGGGGAACATGAATATGTGTTTCTTTTTCGAATTTGAGCTCTTTCTGCAATGGGCACTTTTCATACTATAAGCAGTTTTTCCTAACAAATGCAAGATATAACATGGGCTATCTCCGCAAGGAAACATGAGATCTGCAAACGTTATTGTTTTTTGGTCTTCGGGGACGATGGGGAACATGAATATGTTTTTGTTTTTCGAATTTGAGCTCTATCTGAAATGAGCACTTTTCATGCTCTAAGTTTTTCCTAACAAATGCAAGATATAACATTGGCTATCTCCGCAAGGAAACATCAGATCTGCACAACTCATGGTTTTTTTGTCTTCGGGGAGGATGGGGAACATGAATATGTGATGGTTTTTCGAATTTGAGCTCTTTCTGCAATGGGCACTTTTCATACTATAAGCAGTTTTTCCTAACAAATGCAAGATATAACATGGGCTATCTCCGCAAGGAAACATGAGATGTGCAAAAGTTATGGTTTTTTGTTCTTCGGGGAGGATGGGGAACATGAATCTGTGTTTGTTTTTCGAATTTGACCTCTATCTGAAATGAGCACTTTTCATGCTCTAAGCAGTTTTTCCTAACAAATGCAAGATATAACATGGGCTATCTCCGCAAGGAAACATGAGATCTGCAAACGTTATTGTTTTTTGGTCTTCGGGGAGGATGGGGAACATGAATATGTGTTTGTTTTTCGAATTTGACCTCTATCTGAAATGAGCACTTTTCATGCTCTAAGCAGTTTTTCCTAACAAATGCAAGATATAACATTGGCTATCTCCGCAAGGAAACATCAGATCTGCACAACTCATGGGTTTTTGGTCTTCGGGGAGGATGGGGAACATGAATATGTGTTTGTTTTTCGAATTTGAGCTCTTTCTGCAATGGGCACTTTTCATGCTATAAGCAGTTTTTCCTAACAAATGCAAGATATAACATTGGCTATCTCCGCAAGGAAACATCAGATCTGCACAACTCATGGTTTTTTGGTCTTCGGGGAGGATGGGGAACATGAATATGTGTTTGTTTTTCGAATTTGAGCTCTTTCTGCAATGGGCACTTTTCATACTATAAGCAGTTTTTCCTAACAAATGCAAGATATAACATGGGCTATCTCCGCAAGGAAACATGAGATCTGCAAACGTTATGGTTTTTTGGTCTTCGGGGAGGATGGGGAACATGAATATGTTTTTGTTTTTCGAATTTGAGCTCTATCTGAAATGAGCACTTTTCATGCTCTAAGCAGTTTTTCCTAACAAATGCAAGATATAACATTGGCTATCTCCGCAAGGAAACATCAGATCTGCACAACTCATGGTTTTTTGGTCTTCGGGGAGGATGGGGAACATGAATATGTGATTGTTTTTCGAATTTGAGATCTTTCTGCAATGGGCACTTTTCATGCTATAAGCAGTTTTTCCTAACAAATGCAAGATATAACATTGGCTATCTCCGCTAGGAAACATCAGATCTGCACAACTCATGGTTTTTTGGTCTTCGGGGAGGATGGGGAACATGAATATGTGTTTGTTTTTCGAATTTGAGCTCTTTCTGCAATGGGCACTTTTCATGCTATAAGCAGTTTTTCCTAACAAATGCAAGATATAACATTGGCTATCTCCGCAAGGAAACATCAGATCTGCACAACTCATGGTTTTTTGGTCTTCGGGGAGGATGGGGAACATGAATATGTGTTTGTTTTTCGAATTTGAGATCTTTCTGCAATGGGCACTTTTCATACTATAAGCAGTTTTTCCTAACAAATGCAAGCTATTACATTGGCAATCTCCGCAAGGAAACATCAGATCTGCTCAACTCATGGTTTTTTGGTTTTCGGGGAGGAGGGGGAACATGAATATGTGTTTGTTTTTCGAATTTGAGCTCTTTCTGCAATGAGCACTTTTCATACTATAAGCAGTTTTTCCTAACAAATGCAAGATATAACATTGGCTATCTCCGCAAGGAAACATCAGATGTGCACAACTCATGGTTTTTTGGTCTTCGGGGAGGAGGGGGAACATGAATATGTGTTTGTTTTTCGAATTTGAGATCTTTCTGCAATGGGCACTTTTCATACTATAAGCAGTTTTTCCTAACAAATGCAAGATTTAACTGGCTATCTCCGCAAGGAAACATCAGATCTGCTCAACCCATGGTTTTTTGGTCTTCGGGGAGGATGGGGAACATGAATATGTGTTTCTTTTTCGAATTTGAGCTCTTTCTGCAATGGGCACTTTTCATACTATAAGCAGTTTTTCCTAACAAATGCAAGATATAACATGGGCTATCTCCGCAAGGAAACATGAGATCTGCAAACGTTATTGTTTTTTGGTCTTCGGGGAGGATGGGGAACATGAATATGTGTTTGTTTTTCGAATTTGACCTCTATCTGAAATGAGCACTTTTCATGCTCTAAGCAGTTTTTCCTAACAAATGCAAGATATAACATTGGCTATCTCCGCAAGGAAACATCAGATCTGCACAACTCATGGGTTTTTGGTCTTCGGGGAGGATGGGGAACATGAATATGTGTTTGTTTTTCGAATTTGAGCTCTTTCTGCAATGGGCACTTTTCATGCTATAAGCAGTTTTTCCTAACAAATGCAAGATATAACATTGGCTATCTCCGCAAGGAAACATCAGATCTGCACAACTCATGGTTTTTTGGTCTTCGGGGAGGATGGGGAACATGAATATGTGTTTCTTTTTCGAATTTGAGCTCTTTCTGCAATGGGCACTTTTCATACTATAAGCAGTTTTTCCTAACAAATGCAAGATATAACATGGGCTATCTCCGCAAGGAAACATGAGATCTGCAAACGTTATTGTTTTTTGGTCTTCGGGGAGGATGGGGAACATGAATATGTTTTTGTTTTTCGAATTTGAGCTCTATCTGAAATGAGCACTTTTCATGCTCTAAGCAGTTTTTCCTAACAAATGCAAGATATAACATTGGCTATCTCCGCAAGGAAACATCAGATCTGCACAACTCATGGTTTTTTGGTCTTCGGGGAGGATGGGGAACATGAATATGTGATTGTTTTTCGAATTTGAGCTCTTTCTGCAATGGGCACTTTTCATACTATAAGCAGTTTTTCCTAACAAATGCAAGATATAACATGGGCTATCTCCGCAAGGAAACATGAGATGTGCAAAAGTTATGGTTTTTTGTTCTTCGGGGAGGATGGGGAACATGAATATGTGTTTGTTTTTCGAATTTGACCTCTATCTGAAATGAGCACTTTTCATGCTCTAAGCAGTTTTTCCTAACAAATGCAAGATATAACATTGGCTATCTCCGCAAGGAAACATCAGATCTGCACAACTCATGGTTTTTTGGTCTTCGGGGAGGATGGGGAACATGAATATGTGTTTGTTTTTCGAATTTGAGCTCGTTCTGCAATGGGCACTTTTCATGCTATAAGCAGTTTTTCCTAACAAATGCAAGATATAACATTGGCTATCTCCGCAAGGAAACATCACATCTGCACAACTCATGGTTTTTTGGTCTTCGGGGAGGATGGGGAACATGAATATGTGTTTGTTTTTCGAATTTGAGATCTTTCTGCAATGGGCACTTTTCATACTATAAGCAGTTTTTCCTAACAAATGCACGCTATTACATTGGCAATCTCCGCAAGGAAACATCAGATCTGCTCAACTCATGGTTTTTTGGTCTTTGGGGAGGAGGGGGAACATGAATATGTGTTTGTTTTTCGAATTTGAGCTCTTTCTGCAATGGGCACTTTTCATACTATAAGCAGTTTTTCCTAACAAATGCAAGATATAACATTGGCTATCTCCGCAAGGAAACATCAGATCTGCACAACTCATGGTTTTTTGGTCTTCGGGGAGGAGGGGGAACATGAATATGTGTTTGTTTTTCGAATTTGAGCTCTTTCTGCAATGGGCACTTTTCATACTATAAGCAGTTTTTCCTAACAAATGCAAGATTTAACATTGGCTATCTCCGCAAGGAAACATCAGATCTGCTCAACCCATGGTTTTTTGGTCTTCGGGGAGGATGGGGAACATGAATATGTGTTTCTTTTTCGAATTTGAGCTCTTTCTGCAATGGGCACTTTTCATACTATAAGCAGTTTTTCCTAACAAATGCAAGATATAACATGGGCTATCTCCGCAAGGAAACATGAGATCTGCAAACGTTATTGTTTTTTGGTCTTCGGGGAGGATGGGGAACATGAATATGTGTTTGTTTTTCGAATTTGACCTCTATCTGAAATGAGCACTTTTCATGCTCTAAGCAGTTTTTCCTAACAAATGCAAGATATAACATTGGCTATCTCCGCAAGGAAACATCAGATCTGCACAACTCATGGGTTTTTGGTCTTCGGGGAGGATGGGGAACATGAATATGTGTTTGTTTTTCGAATTTGAGCTCTTTCTGCAATGGGCACTTTTCATGCTATAAGCAGTTTTTCCTAACAAATGCAAGATATAACATTGGCTATCTCCGCAAGGAAACATCAGATCTGCACAACTCATGGTTTTTTGGTCTTCGGGGAGGATGGGGAACATGAATATGTGTTTGTTTTTTGAATTTGAGATCTTTCTGCAATGGGCACTTTTCATACTATAAGCAGTTTTTCCTAACAAATGCAAGCTATTATCTCCGCAAGGAAACATCAGATCTGCTCAACTCATGGTTTTTTGGTCTTCGGGGAGGAGGGGGAACATGAATATGTGTTTGTTTTTCGAATTTGAGCTCTTTCTGCAATGGGCACTTTTCATACTATAAGCAGTTTTTCCTAACAAATGCAAGATATAACATGGGCTATCTCCGCAAGGAAACATGAGATCTGCAAACGTTATGGTTTTTTGGTCTTCGGGGAGGATGGGGAACATGAATATGTGTTTGTTTTTCGAATTTGACCTCTATCTGAAATGAGCACTTTTCATGCTCTAAGCAGTTTTTCCTAACAAATGCAAGATATAACATTGGCTATCTCCGCAAGGAAACATCAGATCTGCACAACTCATGGTTTTTTGGTCTTCGGGGAGGATGGGGAACATGAATATGTGTTTGTTTTTCGAATTTGAGCTCGTTCTGCAATGGGCACTTTTCATGCTATAAGCAGTTTTTCCTAACAAATGCAAGATATAACATTGGCTATCTCCGCAAGGAAACATCACATCTGCACAACTCATGGTTTTTTGGTCTTCGGGGAGGATGGGGAACATGAATATGTGTTTGTTTTTCGAATTTGAGATCTTTCTGCAATGGGCACTTTTCATACTATAAGCAGTTTTTCCTAACAAATGCACGCTATTACATTGGCAATCTCCGCAAGGAAACATCAGATCTGCTCAACTCATGGTTTTTTGGTCTTCGGGGAGGAGGGGGAACATGAATATGTGTTTGTTTTTCGAATTTGAGCTCTTTCTGCAATGGGCACTTTTCATACTATAAGCAGTTTTTCCTAACAAATGCAAGATATAACATTGGCTATCTCCGCAAGGAAACATCAGATCTGCACAACTCATGGTTTTTTGGTCTTCGGGGAGGAGGGGGAACATGAATATGTGTTTGTTTTTCGAATTTGAGATCTTTCTGCAATGGGCACTTTTCATACTATAAGCAGTTTTTCCTAACAAATGCAAGATTTAACATTGGCTATCTCCGCAAGGAAACATCAGATCTGCTCAACCCATGGTTTTTTGGTCTTCGGGGAGGATGGGGAACATGAATATGTGTTTCTTTTTCGAATTTGAGCTCTTTCTGCAATGGGCACTTTTCATACTATAAGCAGTTTTTCCTAACAAATGCAAGATATAACATGGGCTATCTCCGCAAGGAAACATGAGATCTGCAAACGTTATTGTTTTTTGGTCTTCGGGGAGGATGGGGAACATGAATATGTGTTTGTTTTTCGAATTTGACCTCTATCTGAAATGAGCACTTTTCATGCTCTAAGCAGTTTTTCCTAACAAATGCAAGATATAACATTGGCTATCTCCGCAAGGAAACATCAGATCTGCACAACTCATGGGTTTTTGGTCTTCGGGGAGGATGGGGAACATGAATATGTGTTTGTTTTTCGAATTTGAGCTCTTTCTGCAATGGGCACTTTTCATGCTATAAGCAGTTTTTCCTAACAAATGCAAGATATAACATTGGCTATCTCCGCAAGGAAACATCAGATCTGCACAACTCATGGTTTTTTGGTCTTCGGGGAGGATGGGGAACATGAATATGTGTTTGTTTTTTGAATTTGAGATCTTTCTGCAATGGGCACTTTTCATACTATAAGCAGTTTTTCCTAACAAATGCAAGCTATTATCTCCGCAAGGAAACATCAGATCTGCTCAACTCATGGTTTTTTGGTCTTCGGGGAGGAGGGGGAACATGAATATGTGTTTGTTTTTCGAATTTGAGCTCTTTCTGCAATGGGCACTTTTCATACTATAAGCAGTTTTTCCTAACAAATGCAAGATATAACATGGGCTATCTCCGCAAGGAAACATGAGATCTGCAAACGTTATGGTTTTTTGGTCTTCGGGGAGGATGGGGAACATCAATATGTTTTTGTTTTTCGAATTTGAGCTCTATCTGAAATGAGCACTTTTCATGCTCTAAGCAGTTTTTCCTAACAAATGCAAGATATAACATTGGCTATCTCCGCAAGGAAACATCAGATCTGCACAACTCATGGTTTTTTGGTCTTTGGGGAGGATGGGGAACATGAATATGTGATTGTTTTTCGAATTTGAGATCTTTCTGCAATGGGCACTTTTCATGCTATAAGCAGTTTTTCCTAACAAATGCAAGATATAACATTGGCTATCTCCGCAAGGAAACATGAGATCTGCACAACTCATGGTTTTTTGGTCTTCGGGGAGGATGGGGAACATGAATATGTGATTGTTTTTCGAATTTGAGCTCTTTCTGCGATGGGCACTTTTCATACTATAAGCAGTTTTTCCTAACAAATGCAAGATATAACATTGGCTATCTCCGCAAGGAAACATCAGATCTGCACAACTCATGGTTTTTTGGTCTTCGGGGAGGAGGGGGAACATGAATATGTGTTTGTTTTTCGAATTTGAGATCTTTCTGCAAATGGGCACTTTTCATACTATAAGCAGTTTTTCCTAACAAATGCAAGATTTAACATTGGCTATCTCCGCAAGGAAACATCAGATCTGCTCAACCCATGGTTTTTTGGTCTTCGGGGAGGATGGGGAACATGAATATGTGTTTCTTTTTCGAATTTGAGCTCTTTCTGCAATGGGCACTTTTCATACTATAAGCAGTTTTTCCTAACAAATGCAAGATATAACATGGGCTATCTCCGCAAGGAAACATGAGATCTGCAAACGTTATTGTTTTTTGGTCTTCGGGGAGGATGGGGAACATGAATATGTTTTTGTTTTTCGAATTTGAGCTCTATCTGAAATGAGCACTTTTCATGCTCTAAGTTTTTCCTAACAAATGCAAGATATAACATTGGCTATCTCCGCAAGGAAACATCAGATCTGCACAACTCATGGTTTTTTGGTCTTCGGGGAGGATGGGGAACATGAATATGTGATTGTTTTTCGAATTTGAGCTCTTTCTGCAATGGGCACTTTTCATACTATAAACAGTTTTTCCTAACAAATGCAAGATATAACATGGGCTATCTCCGCAAGGAAACATGAGATGTGCAAAAGTTATGGTTTTTTGTTCTTCGGGGAGGATGGGGAACATGAATCTGTGTTTGTTTTTCGAATTTGACCTCTATCTGAAATGAGCACTTTTCATGCTCTAAGCAGTTTTTCCTAACAAATGCAAGATATAACATTGGCTGTCTCCGCAAGGAAACATCAGATCTGCACAACTCATGGTTTTTTGGTCTTCGGGGAGGATGGGGAACATGAATATGTGATTGTTTTTCGAATTTGAGCTCTTTCTGCAATGGGCACTTTTCATGCTATAAGCAGTTTTTCCTAACAAATGCAAGATATAACATTGGCTATCTCCGCAAGGAAACATGAGATCTGCACAACTCATGGTTTTTTGGTCTTCGGGGAGGATGGGGAACATGAATATGTGATTGTTTTTCGAATTTGAGCTCTTTCTGCGATGGGCACTTTTCATACTATAAGCAGTTTTTCCTAACAAATGCAAGATATAACATTGGCTATCTCCGCAAGGAAACATCAGATCTGCACAACTCATGGTTTTTTGGTCTTCGGGGAGGAGGGGGAACATGAATATGTGTTTGTTTTTCGAATTTGAGATCTTTCTGCAAATGGGCACTTTTCATACTATAAGCAGTTTTTCCTAACAAATGCAAGATTTAACATTGGCTATCTCCGCAAGGAAACATCAGATCTGCTCAACCCATGGTTTTTTGGTCTTCGGGGAGGATGGGGAACATGAATATGTGTTTCTTTTTCGAATTTGAGCTCTTTCTGCAATGGGCACTTTTCATACTATAAGCAGTTTTTCCTAACAAATGCAAGATATAACATGGGGTATCTCCGCAAGGAAACATGAGATCTGCAAACGTTATTGTTTTTTGGTCTTCGGGGAGGATGGGGAACATGAATATGTTTTTGTTTTTCGAATTTGAGCTCTATCTGAAATGAGCACTTTTCATGCTCTAAGTTTTTCCTAACAAATGCAAGATATAACATTGGCTATCTCCGCAAGGAAACATCAGATCTGCACAACTCATGGTTTTTTGGTCTTCGGGGAGGATGGGGAACATGAATATGTGATTGTTTTTCGAATTTGAGCTCTTTCTGCAATGGGCACTTTTCATACTATAAACAGTTTTTCCTAACAAATGCAAGATATAACATGGGCTATCTCCGCAAGGAAACATGAGATGTGCAAAAGTTATGGTTTTTTGTTCTTCGGGGAGGATGGGGAACATGAATCTGTGTTTGTTTTTCGAATTTGACCTCTATCTGAAATGAGCACTTTTCATGCTCTAAGCAGTTTTTCCTAACAAATGCAAGATATAACATTGGCTATCTCCGCAAGGAAACATCAGATCTGCACAACTCATGGTTTTTTGGTCTTCGGGGAGGATGGGGAACATGAATATGTGTTTGTTTTTCGAATTTGAGATCTTTCTGCAATGGGCACTTTTCATACTATAAGCAGTTTTTCCTAACAAATGCAAGCTATTACATTGGCAATCTCCGCAAGGAAACATCAGATCTGCTCAACTCATGGTTTTTTGGTTTTCGGGGAGGAGGGGGAACATGAATATGTGTTTGTTTTTCGAATTTGAGCTCTTTCTGCAATGGGCACTTTTCATACTATAAGCAGTTTTTCCTAACAAATGCAAGATATAAAATTGGCTATCTCCGCAAGGAAACATCAGATCTGCACAACTCATGGTTTTTTGGTCTTCGGGGAGGAGGGGGAACATGAATATGTTTTTGTTTTTCAAATTTGATATCTTTCTGCAATGGGCACTTTTCATACTATAAGCAGTTTTTCCTAACAAATGCAAGATTTAACATTGGCTAGCTCCGCAAGGAAACATCAGATCTGCTCAACCCATGGTTTTTTGGTCTTCGGGGAGGATGGGGAACATGAATATGTGTTTCTTTTTCGAATTTGAGCTCTTTCTGCAATGGGCACTTTTCATACTATAAGCAGTTTTTCCTAACAAATGCAAGATATAACATGGGCTATCTCCGCAAGGAAACATGAGATCTGCAAACGTTATGGTTTTTTGGTCTTCGGGGAGGATGGGGAACATGAATATGTTTTTGTTTTTCGAATTTGAGCTCTATCTGAAATGAGCACTTTTCATGCTCTAAGCAGTTTTTCCTAACAAATGCAAGATATAACATTGGCTATCTCCGCAAGGAAACATCAGATCTGCACAACTCATGGTTTTTTGGTCTTCGGGGAGGAGGGGGAACATGAATATGTGTTTGTTTTTCGAATTTGAGATCTTTCTGCAAATGGGCACTTTTCATACTATAAGCAGTTTTTCCTAACAAATGCAAGATTTAACATTGGCTATCTCCGCAAGGAAACATCAGATCTGCTCAACCCATGGTTTTTTGGTCTTCGGGGAGGATGGGGAACATGAATATGTGTTTCTTTTTCGAATTTGAGCTCTTTCTGCAATGGGCACTTTTCATACTATAAGCAGTTTTTCCTAACAAATGCAAGATATAACATGGGCTATCTCCGCAAGGAAACGTGAGATCTGCAAACGTTATTGTTTTTTGGTCTTCGGGGAGGATGGGGAACATGAATATGTGTTTGTTTTTCGAATTTGAGCTCTATCTGAAATGAGCACTTTTCATGCTCTAAGTTTTTCCTAACAAATGAAAGATATAACATTGGCTATCTCCGCAAGGAAACATCAGATCTGCACAACTCATGGTTTTTTGGTCTTCGGGGAGGATGGGGAACATGAATATGTGATTGTTTTTCGAATTTGAGCTCTTTCTGCAATGGGCACTTTTCATACTATAAGCAGTTTTTCCTAACAAATGCAAGATATAACATGGGCTATCTCCGCAAGGAAACATGAGATGTGCAAAAGTTATGGTTTTTTGTTCTTCGGGGAGGATGGGGAACATGAATCTGTGTTTGTTTTTCGAATTTG
This sequence comes from Vipera ursinii, assembly GCF_947247035.1. Lineage (NCBI taxonomy): Eukaryota > Metazoa > Chordata > Lepidosauria > Squamata > Viperidae > Vipera > Vipera ursinii. The sequence goes on along the minus strand of NC_139530.1, from coordinate 9,004,579 downwards.
AGCTCTTTCTGCAATGGGCACTTTTCATGCTATAAGCAGTTTTTCCTAACAAATGCAAGATATAACATTGGCTATCTCCGCAAGGAAACATCAGATCTGCACAACTCATGGTTTTTTGGTCTTCGGGGAGGATGGGGAACATGAATATGTGTTTGTTTTTCGAATTTGAGATCTTTCTGCAATGGGCACTTTTCATGCTATAAGCAGTTTTTCCTAACAAATGCAAGATATAACATTGGCTATCTCCGCAAGGAAACATGAGATCTGCACAACTCATGGTTTTTTGGTCTTCGGGGAGGATGGGGAACATGAATATGTGATTGTTTTTCGAATTTGAGCTCTTTCTGCGATGGGCACTTTTCATACTATAAGCAGTTTTTCCTAACAAATGCAAGATATAACATTGGCTATCTCCGCAAGGAAACATCAGATCTGCACAACTCATGGTTTTTTGGTCTTCGGGGAGGAGGGGGAACATGAATATGTGTTGTTTTTCGAATTTGAGATCTTTCTGCAAATGGGCACTTTTCATACTATAAGCAGTTTTTCCTAACAAATGCAAGATTTAACATTGGCTATCTCCGCAAGGAAACATCAGATCTGCTCAACCCATGGTTTTTTGGTCTTTGGGGAGGATGGGGAACATGAATATGTGTTTCTTTTTCGAATTTGAGCTCTTTCTGCAATGGGCACTTTTCATACTATAAGCAGTTTTTCCTAACAAATGCAAGATATAACATGGGCTATCTCCGCAAGGAAACATGAGATCTGCAAACGTTATTGTTTTTTGGTCTTTGGGGAGGATGGGGAACATGAATATGTTTTTGTTTTTCGAATTTGAGCTCTATCTGAAATGAGCACTTTTCATGCTCTAAGTTTTTCCTAACAAATGCAAGATATAACATTGGCTATCTCCGCAAGGAAACATCAGATCTGCACAACTCATGGTTTTTTGGTCTTCGGGGAGGATGGGGAACATGAATATGTGATTGTTTTTCGAATTTGAGCTCTTTCTGCAATGGGCACTTTTCATACTATAAGCAGTTTTTCCTAACAAATGCAAGATATAACATGGGCTATCTCCGCAAGGAAACATGAGATGTGCAAAAGTTATGGTTTTTTGTTCTTCGGGGAGGATGGGGAACATGAATCTGTGTTTGTTTTTCGAATTTGACCTCTATCTGAAATGAGCACTTTTCATGCTCTAAGCAGTTTTTCCTAACAAATGCAAGATATAACATTGGCTATCTCCGCAAGGAAACATCAGATCTGCACAACTCATGGTTTTTTGGTCTTCGGGGAGGATGGGGAACATGAATATGTGTTTGTTTTTCGAATTTGAGCTCTTTCTGCAATGGGCACTTTTCATGCTATAAGCAGTTTTTCCTAACAAATGCAAGATATAACATTGGCTATCTCCGCAAGGAAACATCAGATCTGCACAACTCATGGTTTTTTGGTCTTCGGGGAGGATGGGGAACATGAATATGTGTTTGTTTTTCGAATTTGAGATCTTTCTGCAATGGGCACTTTTCATACTATAAGCAGTTTTTCCTAACAAATGCAAGCTATTACATTGGCAATCTCCGCAAGGAAACATCAGATCTGCTCAACTCATGGTTTTTTGGTTTTCGGGGAGGAGGGGGAACATGAATATGTGTTTGTTTTTCGAATTTGAGCTCTTTCTGCAATGGGCACTTTTCATACTATAAGCAGTTTTTCCTAACAAATGCAAGATATAACATTGGCTATCTCCGCAAGGAAACATCAGATCTGCACAACTCATGGTTTTTTGGTCTTCGGGGAGGAGGGGGAACATGAATATGTTTTTGTTTTTCGAATTTGAGATCTTTCTGCAATGGGCACTTTTCATACAAATGCAAGATTTAACATTGGCTATCTCCGCAAGGAAACATCAGATCTGCTCAACCCATGGTTTTTTGGTCTTCGGGGAGGATGGGGAACATGAATATGTGTTTCTTTTTCGAATTTGAGCTCTTTCTGCAATGGGCACTTTTCATACTATAAGCAGTTTTTCCTAACAAATGCAAGATATAACATGGGCTATCTCCGCAAGGAAACATGAGATCTGCAAACGTTATTGTTTTTTGGTCTTCGGGGAGGATGGGGAACATGAATATGTGTTTGTTTTTCGAATTTGACCTCTATCTGAAATGAGCACTTTTCATGCTCTAAAGCAGTTTTTCCTAACAAATGCAAGATATAACATTGGCTATCTCCGCAAGGAAACATCAGATCTGCACAACTCATGGGTTTTTGGTCTTCGGGGAGGATGGGGAACATGAATATGTGTTTGTTTTTCGAATTTGAGCTCTTTCTGCAATGGGCACTTTTCATGCTATAAGCAGTTTTTCCTAACAAATGCAAGATATAACATTGGCTATCTCCGCAAGGAAACATCAGATCTGCACAACTCATGGTTTTTTGGTCTTCGGGGAGGATGGGGAACATGAATATGTGTTTGTTTTTCGAATTTGAGATCTTTCTGCAATGGGCACTTTTCATACTATAAGCAGTTTTTCCTAACAAATGCAAGCTATTACATTGGCAATCTCCGCAAGGAAACATCAGATCTGCTCAACTCATGGTTTTTTGGTCTTCGGGGAGGAGGGGTAACATGAATATGTGTTTGTTTTTCGAATTTGAGCTCTTTCTGCAATGGGCACTTTTCATACTATAAGCAGTTTTTCCTAACAAATGCAAGATATAACATGGGCTATCTCCGCAAGGAAACATGAGATCTGCAAACGTTATTGTTTTTTGGTCTTCGGGGAGGATGGGGAACATGAATATGTGTTTGTTTTTCGAATTTGACCTCTATCTGAAATGAGCACTTTTCATGCTCTAAGCAGTTTTTCCTAACAAATGCAAGATATAACATTGGCTATCTCCGCAAGGAAACATCAGATCTGCACAACTCATGGTTTTTTGGTCTTCGGGGAGGATGGGGAACATGAATATGTGATTGTTTTTCGAATTTGAGCTCTTTCTGCAATGGGCACTTTTCATACTATAAGCAGTTTTTCCTAACAAATGCAAGATATAACATGGGCTATCTCCGCAAGGAAACATGAGATGTGCAAAAGTTATGGTTTTTTGTTCTTCGGGGAGGATGGGGAACATGAATCTGTGTTTGTTTTTCGAATTTGACCTCTATCTGAAATGAGCACTTTTCATGCTCTAAGCAGTTTTTCCTAACAAATGCAAGATATAACATTGGCTATCTCCGCAAGGAAACATCAGATCTGCACAACTCATGGTTTTTTGGTCTTCGGGGAGGATGGGGAACATGAATATGTGTTTGTTTTTCGAATTTGAGCTCTTTCTGCAATGGGCACTTTTCATGCTATAAGCAGTTTTTCCTAACAAATGCAAGATATAACATTGGCTATCTCCGCAAGGAAACATCAGATCTGCACAACTCATGGTTTTTTGGTCTTCGGGGAGGATGGGGAACATGAATATGTGTTTGTTTTTCGAATTTGAGATCTTTCTGCAATGGGCACTTTTCATACTATAAGCAGTTTTTCCTAACAAATGCAAGCTATTACATTGGCAATCTCCGCAAGGAAACATCAGATCTGCTCAACTCATGGTTTTTTGGTTTTCGGGGAGGAGGGGGAACATGAATATGTGTTTGTTTTTCGAATTTGAGCTCTTTCTGCAATGGGCACTTTTCATACTATAAGCAGTTTTTCCTAACAAATGCAAGATATAACATTGGCTATCTCCGCAAGGAAACATCAGATCTGCACAACTCATGGTTTTTTGGTCTTCGGGGAGGAGGGGGAACATGAATATGTTTTTGTTTTTCGAATTTGAGATCTTTCTGCAATGGGCACTTTTCATACTATAAGCAGTTTTTCCTAACAAATGCAAGATTTAACATTGGCTATCTCCGCAAGGAAACATCAGATCTGCTCAACCCATGGTTTTTTGGTCTTCGGGGAGGATGGGGAACATGAATATGTGTTTCTTTTTCGAATTTGAGCTCTTTCTGCAATGGGCACTTTTCATACTATAAGCAGTTTTTCCTAACAAATGCAAGATATAACATGGGCTATCTCCGCAAGGAAACATGAGATCTGCAAACGTTATTGTTTTTTGGTCTTCGGGGAGGATGGGGAACATGAATATGTGTTTGTTTTTCGAATTTGACCTCTATCTGAAATGAGCACTTTTCATGCTCTAAAGCAGTTTTTCCTAACAAATGCAAGATATAACATTGGCTATCTCCGCAAGGAAACATCAGATCTGCACAACTCATGGGTTTTTGGTCTTCGGGGAGGATGGGGAACATGAATATGTGTTTGTTTTTCGAATTTGAGCTCTTTCTGCAATGGGCACTTTTCATGCTATAAGCAGTTTTTCCTAACAAATGCAAGATATAACATTGGCTATCTCCGCAAGGAAACATCAGATCTGCACAACTCATGGTTTTTTGGTCTTCGGGGAGGATGGGGAACATGAATATGTGTTTGTTTTTCGAATTTGAGATCTTTCTGCAATGGGCACTTTTCATACTATAAGCAGTTTTTCCTAACAAATGCAAGCTATTACATTGGCAATCTCCGCAAGGAAACATCAGATCTGCTCAACTCATGGTTTTTTGGTCTTCGGGGAGGAGGGGGAACATGAATATGTGTTTGTTTTTCGAATTTGAGCTCTTTCTGCAATGGGCACTTTTCATACTATAAGCAGTTTTTCCTAACAAATGCAAGATATAACATGGGCTATCTCCGCAAGGAAACATGAGATCTGCAAACGTTATTGTTTTTTGGTCTTCGGGGAGGATGGGGAACATGAATATGTGTTTGTTTTTCGAATTTGACCTCTATCTGAAATGAGCACTTTTCATGCTCTAAGCAGTTTTTCCTAACAAATGCAAGATATAACATTGGCTATCTCCGCAAGGAAACATCAGATCTGCACAACTCATGGTTTTTTGGTCTTCGGGGAGGATGGGGAACATGAATATGTGATTGTTTTTCGAATTTGAGCTCTTTCTGCAATGGGCACTTTTCATACTATAAGCAGTTTTTCCTAACAAATGCAAGATATAACATGGGCTATCTCCGCAAGGAAACATGAGATGTGCAAAAGTTATGGTTTTTTGTTCTTCGGGGAGGATGGGGAACATGAATCTGTGTTTGTTTTTCGAATTTGACCTCTATCTGAAATGAGCACTTTTCATGCTCTAAGCAGTTTTTCCTAACAAATGCAAGATATAACATTGGCTATCTCCGCAAGGAAACATCAGATCTGCACAACTCATGGTTTTTTGGTCTTCGGGGAGGATGGGGAACATGAATATGTGTTTGTTTTTCGAATTTGAGCTCTTTCTGCAATGGGCACTTTTCATGCTATAAGCAGTTTTTCCTAACAAATGCAAGATATAACATTGGCTATCTCCGCAAGGAAACATCAGATCTGCACAACTCATGGTTTTTTGGTCTTCGGGGAGGATGGGGAACATGAATATGTGTTTGTTTTTCGAATTTGAGATCTTTCTGCAATGGGCACTTTTCATACTATAAGCAGTTTTTCCTAACAAATGCAAGCTATTACATTGGCAATCTCCGCAAGGAAACATCAGATCTGCTCAACTCATGGTTTTTTGGTTTTCGGGGAGGAGGGGGAACATGAATATGTGTTTGTTTTTCGAATTTGAGCTCTTTCTGCAATGGGCACTTTTCATACTATAAGCAGTTTTTCCTAACAAATGCAAGATATAACATTGGCTATCTCCGCAAGGAAACATCAGATCTGCACAACTCATGGTTTTTTGGTCTTCGGGGAGGAGGGGGAACATGAATATGTTTTTGTTTTTCGAATTTGAGATCTTTCTGCAATGGGCACTTTTCATACTATAAGCAGTTTTTCCTAACAAATGCAAGATTTAACATTGGCTATCTCCGCAAGGAAACATCAGATCTGCTCAACCCATGGTTTTTTGGTCTTCGGGGAGGATGGGGAACATGAATATGTGTTTGTTTTTCGAATTTGACCTCTATCTGAAATGAGCACTTTTCATGCTCTAAAGCAGTTTTTCCTAACAAATGCAAGATATAACATTGGCTATCTCCGCAAGGAAACATCAGATCTGCACAACTCATGGGTTTTTGGTCTTCGGGGAGGATGGGGAACATGAATATGTGTTTGTTTTTCGAATTTGAGCTCTTTCTGCAATGGGCACTTTTCATGCTATAAGCAGTTTTTCCTAACAAATGCAAGATATAACATTGGCTATCTCCGCAAGGAAACATCAGATCTGCACAACTCATGGTTTTTTGGTCTTCGGGGAGGATGGGGAACATGAATATGTGTTTGTTTTTCGAATTTGAGATCTTTCTGCAATGGGCACTTTTCATACTATAAGCAGTTTTTCCTAACAAATGCAAGCTATTACATTGGCAATCTCCGCAAGGAAACATCAGATCTGCTCAACTCATGGTTTTTTGGTCTTCGGGGAGGAGGGGGAACATGAATATGTGTTTGTTTTTCGAATTTGAGCTCTTTCTGCAATGGGCACTTTTCATACTATAAGCAGTTTTTCCTAACAAATGCAAGATATAACATGGGCTATCTCCGCAAGGAAACATGAGATCTGCAAACGTTATTGTTTTTTGGTCTTCGGGGAGGATGGGGAACATGAATATGTGTTTGTTTTTCGAATTTGACCTCTATCTGAAATGAGCACTTTTCATGCTCTAAGCAGTTTTTCCTAACAAATGCAAGATATAACATTGGCTATCTCCGCAAGGAAACATCAGATCTGCACAACTCATGGGTTTTTGGTCTTCGGGGAGGATGGGGAACATGAATATGTGTTTGTTTTTCGAATTTGAGCTCTTTCTGCAATGGGCACTTTTCATGCTATAAGCAGTTTTTCCTAACAAATGCAAGATATAACATTGGCTATCTCCGCAAGGAAACATCAGATCTGCACAACTCATGGTTTTTTGGTCTTCGGGGAGGATGGGGAACATGAATATGTGTTTGTTTTTCGAATTTGAGATCTTTCTGCAATGGGCACTTTTCATACTATAAGCAGTTTTTCCTAACAAATGCAAGCTATTACATTGGCAATCTCCGCAAGGAAACATCAGATCTGCTCAACTCATGGTTTTTTGGTCTTCGGGGAGGAGGGGGAACATGAATATGTGTTTGTTTTTCGAATTTGAGCTCTTTCTGCAATGGGCACTTTTCATACTATAAGCAGTTTTTCCTAACAAATGCAAGATATAACATGGGCTATCTCCGCAAGGAAACATGAGATCTGCAAACGTCATGGTTTTTTGGTCTTCGGGGAGGATGGGGAACATGAATATGTGTTTGTTTTTCGAATTTGACCTCTATCTGAAATGAGCACTTTTCATGCTCTAAGCAGTTTTTCCTAACAAATGCAAGATATAACATTGGCTATCTCCGCAAGGAAACATCAGATCTGCACAACTCATGGGTTTTTGGTCTTCGGGGAGGATGGGGAACATGAATATGTGTTTGTTTTTCGAATTTGAGCTCTTTCTGCAATGGGCACTTTTCATGCTATAAGCAGTTTTTCCTAACAAATGCAAGATATAACATTGGCTATCTCCGCAAGGAAACATCAGATCTGCACAACTCATGGTTTTTTGGTCTTCGGGGAGGATGGGGAACATGAATATGTGTTTGTTTTTCGAATTTGAGATCTTTCTGCAATGGGCACTTTTCATACTATAAGCAGTTTTTCCTAACAAATGCAAGCTATTACATTGGCAATCTCCGCAAGGAAACATCAGATCTGCTCAACTCATGGTTTTTTGGTCTTCGGGGAGGAGGGGGAACATGAATATGTGTTTGTTTTTCGAATTTGAGCTCTTTCTGCAATGGGCACTTTTCATACTATAAGCAGTTTTTCCTAACAAATGCAAGATATAACATGGGCTATCTCCGCAAGGAAACATGAGATCTGCAAACGTCATGGTTTTTTGGTCTTCGGGGAGGATGGGGAACATGAATATGTTTTTGTTTTTCGAATTTGAGCTCTATCTGAAATGAGCACTTTTCATGCTCTAAGCAGTTTTTCCTAACAAATGCAAGATATAACATTGGCTATCTCCGCAAGGAAACATCAGATCTGCACAACTCCTGGTTTTTTGGTCTTCGGGGAGGAGGGGGAACATGAATATGTGTTTGTTTTTCGAATTTGAGATCTTTCTGCAAATGGGCACTTTTCATACTATAAGCAGTTTTTCCTAAGAAATGCAAGATTTAACATTGGCTATCTCCGCAAGGAAACATCAGATCTGCTCAACCCATGGTTTTTTGGTCTTCGGGGAGGATGGGGAACATGAATATGTGTTTCTTTTTCGAATTTGAGCTCTTTCTGCAATGGGCACTTTTCATACTATAAGCAGTTTTTCCTAACAAATGCAAGATATAACATGGGCTATCTCCGCAAGGAAACATGAGATCTGCAAACGTTATTGTTTTTTGGTCTTCGGGGAGGATGGGGAACATGAATATGTTTTTGTTTTTCGAATTTGAGCTCTATCTGAAATGAGCACTTTTCATGCTCTAAGTTTTTCCTAACAAATGCAAGATATAACATTGGCTATCTCCGCAAGGAAACATCAGATCTGCACAACTCATGGTTTTTTGGTCTTCGGGGAGGATGGGGAACATGAATATGTGATTGTTTTTCGAATTTGAGCTCTTTCTGCAATGGGCACTTTTCATACTATAAGCAGTTTTTCCTAACAAATGCAAGATATAACATGGGCTATCTCCGCAAGGAAACATGAGATGTGCAAAAGTTATGGTTTTTTGTTCTTCGGGGAGGATGGGGAACATGAATCTGTGTTTGTTTTTCGAATTTGACCTCTATCTGAAATGAGCACTTTTCATGCTCTAAGCAGTTTTTCCTAACAAATGCAAGATATAACATTGGCTATCTCCGCAAGGAAACATCAGATCTGCACAACTCATGGTTTTTTGGTCTTCGGGGAGGATGGGGAACATGAATATGTGTTTGTTTTTCGAATTTGAGCTCTTTCTGCAATGGGCACTTTTCATGCTATAAGCAGTTTTTCCTAACAAATGCAAGATATAACATTGGCTATCTCCGCAACGAAACATCAGATCTGCACAACTCATGGTTTTTTGGTCTTCGGGGAGGATGGGGAACATGAATATGTGTTTGTTTTTCGAATTTGAGATCTTTCTGCAATGGGCACTTTTCACACTATAAGCAGTTTTTCCTAACAAATGCAAGCTATTACATTGGCAATCTCCGCAAGGAAACATCAGATCTGCTCAACTCATGGTTTTTTGGTTTTCGGGGAGGAGGGGGAACATGAATATGTGTTTGTTTTTCGAATTTGAGCTCTTTCTGCAATGGGCACTTTTCATACTATAAGCAGTTTTTCCTAACAAATGCAAGATATAACATTGGCTATCTCCGCAAGGAAACATCAGATCTGCACAACTCATGGTTTTTTGGTCTTCGGGGAGGAGGGGGAACATGAATATGTTTTTGTTTTTCGAATTTGAGATCTTTCTGCAATGGGCACTTTTCATACTATAAGCAGTTTTTCCTAACAAATGCAAGATTTAACATTGGCTATCTCCGCAAGGAAACATCAGATCTGCTCAACCCATGGTTTTTTGGTCTTCGGGGAGGATGGGGAACATGAATATGTGTTTCTTTTTCGAATTTGAGCTCTTTCTGCAATGGGCACTTTTCATACTATAAGCAGTTTTTCCTAACAAATGCAAGATATAACATGGGCTATCTCCGCAAGGAAACATGAGATCTGCAAACGTTATTGTTTTTTGGTTTTCGGGGAGGATGGGGAACATGAATATGTGTTTGTTTTTCGAATTTGACCTCTATCTGAAATGAGCACTTTTCATGCTCTAATCAGTTTTTCCTAACAAATGCAAGATATAACATTGGCTATCTCCGCAAGGAAACATCAGATCTGCACAACTCATGGGTTTTTGGTCTTCGGGGAGGATGGGGAACATGAATATGTGTTTGTTTTTCGAATTTGAGCTCTTTCTGCAATGGGCACTTTTCATGCTATAAGCAGTTTTTCCTAACAAATGCAAGATATAACATTGGCTATCTCCGCAAGGAAACATCAGATCTGCACAACTCATGGTTTTTTGGTCTTCGGGGAGGATGGGGAACATGAATATGTGTTTGTTTTTCGAATTTGAGATCTTTCTGCAATGGGCACTTTTCATACTATAAGCAGTTTTTCCTAACAAATGCAAGCTATTACATTGGCAATCTCCGCAAGGAAACATCAGATCTGCTCAACTCATGGTTTTTTGGTCTTCGGGGAGGAGGGGGAACATGAATATGTGTTTGTTTTTCGAATTTGAGCTCTTTCTGCAATGGGCACTTTTCATACTATAAGCAGTTTTTCCTAACAAATGCAAGATATAACATGGGCTATCTCCGCAAGGAAACATGAGATCTGCAAACGTTATTGTTTTTTGGTCTTCGGGGAGGATGGGGAACATGAATATGTGTTTGTTTTTCGAATTTGACCTCTATCTGAAATGAGCACTTTTCATGCTCTAAGCAGTTTTTCCTAACAAATGCAAGATATAACATTGGCTATCTCCGCAAGGAAACATCAGATCTGCACAACTCATGGGTTTTTGGTCTTCGGGGAGGATGGGGAACATGAATATGTGTTTGTTTTTCGAATTTGAGCTCTTTCTGCAATGGGCACTTTTCATGCTATAAGCAGTTTTTCCTAACAAATGCAAGATATAACATTGGCTATCTCCGCAAGGAAACATCAGATCTGCACAACTCATGGTTTTTTGGTCTTCGGGGAGGATGGGGAACATGAATATGTGTTTGTTTTTCGAATTTGAGATCTTTCTGCAATGGGCACTTTTCATACTATAAGCAGTTTTTCCTAACAAATGCAAGCTATTACATTGGCAATCTCCGCAAGGAAACATCAGATCTGCTCAACTCATGGTTTTTTGGTCTTCGGGGAGGAGGGGGAACATGAATATGTGTTTGTTTTTCGAATTTGAGCTCTTTCTGCAATGGGCACATTTCATACTATAAGCAGTTTTTCCTAACAAATGCAAGATATAACATGGGCTATCTCCGCAAGGAAACATGAGATCTGCAAACGTTATGGTTTTTTGGTCTTCGGGGAGGATGGGGAACATGAATATGTTTTTGTTTTTCGAATTTGAGCTCTATCTGAAATGAGCACTTTTCATGCTCTAAGCAGTTTTTCCTAACAAATGCAAGATATAACATTGGCTATCTCCGCAAGGAAACATCAGATCTGCACAACTCATGGTTTTTTGGTCTTCGGGGAGGATGGGGAACATGAATATGTGATTGTTTTTCGAATTTGAGATCTTTCTGCAATGGGCACTTTTCATGCTATAAGCAGTTTTTCCTAACAAATGCAAGATATAACATTGGCTATCTCCGCAAGGAAACATCAGATCTGCACAACTCATGGTTTTTTGGTCTTCGGGGAGGATGGGGAACATGAATATGTGATTGTTTTTCGAATTTGAGCTCTTTCTGCAATGGGCACTTTTCATACTATAAGCAGTTTTTCCTAACAAATGCAAGATATAACATTGGCTATCTCCGCAAGGAAACATCAGATCTGCACAACTCATGGTTTTTTGGTCTTCGGGGAGGAGGGGGAACATGAATATGTGTTTGTTTTTCGAATTTGAGATCTTTCTGCAAATGGGCACTTTTCATACTATAAGCAGTTTTTCCTAACAAATGCAAGATTTAACATTGGCTATCTCCGCAAGGAAACATCAGATCTGCTCAACCCATGGTTTTTTGGTCTTCGGGGAGGATGGGGAACATGAATATGTGTTTCTTTTTCGAATTTGAGCTCTTTCTGCAATGGGCACTTTTCATACTATAAGCAGTTTTTCCTAACAAATGCAAGATATAACATGGGCTATCTCCGCAAGGAAACATGAGATCTGCAAACGTCATGGTTTTTTGGTCTTCGGGGAGGATGGGGAACATGAATATGTTTTTGTTTTTCGAATTTGAGCTCTATCTGAAATGAGCACTTTTCATGCTCTAAGCAGTTTTTCCTAACAAATGCAAGATATAACATTGGCTATCTCCGCAAGGAAACATCAGATCTGCACAACTCCTGGTTTTTTGGTCTTCGGGGAGGAGGGGGAACATGAATATGTGTTTGTTTTTCGAATTTGAGATCTTTCTGCAAATGGGCACTTTTCATACTATAAGCAGTTTTTCCTAAGAAATGCAAGATTTAACATTGGCTATCTCCGCAAGGAAACATCAGATCTGCTCAACCCATGGTTTTTTGGTCTTCGGGGAGGATGGGGAACATGAATATGTGTTTCTTTTTCGAATTTGAGCTCTTTCTGCAATGGGCACTTTTCATACTATAAGCAGTTTTTCCTAACAAATGCAAGATATAACATGGGCTATCTCCGCAAGGAAACATGAGATCTGCAAACGTTATTGTTTTTTGGTCTTCGGGGAGGATGGGGAACATGAATATGTTTTTGTTTTTCGAATTTGAGCTCTATCTGAAATGAGCACTTTTCATGCTCTAAGTTTTTCCTAACAAATGCAAGATATAACATTGGCTATCTCCGCAAGGAAACATCAGATCTGCACAACTCATGGTTTTTTGGTCTTCGGGGAGGATGGGGAACATGAATATGTGATTGTTTTTCGAATTTGAGCTCTTTCTGCAATGGGCACTTTTCATACTATAAGCAGTTTTTCCTAACAAATGCAAGATATAACATGGGCTATCTCCGCAAGGAAACATGAGATGTGCAAAAGTTATGGTTTTTTGTTCTTCGGGGAGGATGGGGAACATGAATCTGTGTTTGTTTTTCGAATTTGACCTCTATCTGAAATGAGCACTTTTCATGCTCTAAGCAGTTTTTCCTAACAAATGCAAGATATAACATTGGCTATCTCCGCAAGGAAACATCAGATCTGCACAACTCATGGTTTTTTGGTCTTCGGGGAGGATGGGGAACATGAATATGTGTTTGTTTTTCGAATTTGAGCTCTTTCTGCAATGGGCACTTTTCATGCTATAAGCAGTTTTTCCTAACAAATGCAAGATATAACATTGGCTATCTCCGCAACGAAACATCAGATCTGCACAACTCATGGTTTTTTGGTCTTCGGGGAGGATGGGGAACATGAATATGTGTTTGTTTTTCGAATTTGAGATCTTTCTGCAATGGGCACTTTTCACACTATAAGCAGTTTTTCCTAACAAATGCAAGCTATTACATTGGCAATCTCCGCAAGGAAACATCAGATCTGCTCAACTCATGGTTTTTTGGTTTTCGGGGAGGAGGGGGAACATGAATATGTGTTTGTTTTTCGAATTTGAGCTCTTTCTGCAATGGGCACTTTTCATACTATAAGCAGTTTTTCCTAACAAATGCAAGATATAACATTGGCTATCTCCGCAAGGAAACATCAGATCTGCACAACTCATGGTTTTTTGGTCTTCGGGGAGGAGGGGGAACATGAATATGTTTTTGTTTTTCGAATTTGAGATCTTTCTGCAATGGGCACTTTTCATACTATAAGCAGTTTTTCCTAACAAATGCAAGATTTAACATTGGCTATCTCCGCAAGGAAACATCAGATCTGCTCAACCCATGGTTTTTTGGTCTTCGGGGAGGATGGGGAACATGAATATGTGTTTCTTTTTCGAATTTGAGCTCTTTCTGCAATGGGCACTTTTCATACTATAAGCAGTTTTTCCTAACAAATGCAAGATATAACATGGGCTATCTCCGCAAGGAAACATGAGATCTGCAAACGTTATTGTTTTTTGGTTTTCGGGGAGGATGGGGAACATGAATATGTGTTTGTTTTTCGAATTTGACCTCTATCTGAAATGAGCACTTTTCATGCTCTAATCAGTTTTTCCTAACAAATGCAAGATATAACATTGGCTATCTCCGCAAGGAAACATCAGATCTGCACAACTCATGGGTTTTTGGTCTTCGGGGAGGATGGGGAACATGAATATGTGTTTGTTTTTCGAATTTGAGCTCTTTCTGCAATGGGCACTTTTCATGCTATAAGCAGTTTTTCCTAACAAATGCAAGATATAACATTGGCTATCTCCGCAAGGAAACATCAGATCTGCACAACTCATGGTTTTTTGGTCTTCGGGGAGGATGGGGAACATGAATATGTGTTTGTTTTTCGAATTTGAGATCTTTCTGCAATGGGCACTTTTCATACTATAAGCAGTTTTTCCTAACAAATGCAAGCTATTACATTGGCAATCTCCGCAAGGAAACATCAGATCTGCTCAACTCATGGTTTTTTGGTCTTCGGGGAGGAGGGGGAACATGAATATGTGTTTGTTTTTCGAATTTGAGCTCTTTCTGCAATGGGCACTTTTCATACTATAAGCAGTTTTTCCTAACAAATGCAAGATATAACATGGGCTATCTCCGCAAGGAAACATGAGATCTGCAAACGTTATTGTTTTTTGGTCTTCGGGGAGGATGGGGAACATGAATATGTGTTTGTTTTTCGAATTTGACCTCTATCTGAAATGAGCACTTTTCATGCTCTAAGCAGTTTTTCCTAACAAATGCAAGATATAACATTGGCTATCTCCGCAAGGAAACATCAGATCTGCACAACTCATGGGTTTTTGGTCTTCGGGGAGGATGGGGAACATGAATATGTGTTTGTTTTTCGAATTTGAGCTCTTTCTGCAATGGGCACTTTTCATGCTATAAGCAGTTTTTCCTAACAAATGCAAGATATAACATTGGCTATCTCCGCAAGGAAACATCAGATCTGCACAACTCATGGTTTTTTGGTCTTCGGGGAGGATGGGGAACATGAATATGTGTTTGTTTTTCGAATTTGAGATCTTTCTGCAATGGGCACTTTTCATACTATAAGCAGTTTTTCCTAACAAATGCAAGCTATTACATTGGCAATCTCCGCAAGGAAACATCAGATCTGCTCAACTCATGGTTTTTTGGTCTTCGGGGAGGAGGGGGAACATGAATATGTGTTTGTTTTTCGAATTTGAGCTCTTTCTGCAATGGGCACATTTCATACTATAAGCAGTTTTTCCTAACAAATGCAAGATATAACATGGGCTATCTCCGCAAGGAAACATGAGATCTGCAAACGTTATGGTTTTTTGGTCTTCGGGGAGGATGGGGAACATGAATATGTTTTTGTTTTTCGAATTTGAGCTCTATCTGAAATGAGCACTTTTCATGCTCTAAGCAGTTTTTCCTAACAAATGCAAGATATAACATTGGCTATCTCCGCAAGGAAACATCAGATCTGCACAACTCATGGTTTTTTGGTCTTCGGGGAGGATGGGGAACATGAATATGTGATTGTTTTTCGAATTTGAGATCTTTCTGCAATGGGCACTTTTCATGCTATAAGCAGTTTTTCCTAACAAATGCAAGATATAACATTGGCTATCTCCGCAAGGAAACATCAGATCTGCACAACTCATGGTTTTTTGGTCTTCGGGGAGGATGGGGAACATGAATATGTGATTGTTTTTCGAATTTGAGCTCTTTCTGCAATGGGCACTTTTCATACTATAAGCAGTTTTTCCTAACAAATGCAAGATATAACATTGGCTATCTCCGCAAGGAAACATCAGATCTGCACAACTCATGGTTTTTTGGTCTTCGGGGAGGAGGGGGAACATGAATATGTGTTTGTTTTTCGAATTTGAGATCTTTCTGCAAATGGGCACTTTTCATACTATAAGCAGTTTTTCCTAACAAATGCAAGATTTAACATTGGCTATCTCCGCAAGGAAACATCAGATCTGCTCAACCCATGGTTTTTTGGTCTTCGGGGAGGATGGGGAACATGAATATGTGTTTCTTTTTCGAATTTGAGCTCTTTCTGCAATGGGCACTTTTCATACTATAAGCAGTTTTTCCTAACAAATGCAAGATATAACATGGGCTATCTCCGCAAGGAAACATGAGATCTGCAAACGTTATTGTTTTTTGGTCTTCGGGGAGGATGGGGAACATGAATATGTTTTTGTTTTTCGAATTTGAGCTCTATCTGAAATGAGCACTTTTCATGCTCTAAGTTTTTCCTAACAAATGCAAGATATAACATTGGCTATCTCCGCAAGGAAACATCAGATCTGCACAACTCATGGGTTTTTGGTCTTCGGGGAGGATGGGGAACATGAATATGTGTTTGTTTTTCGAATTTGAGCTCTTTCTGCAATGGGCACTTTTCATGCTATAAGCAGTTTTTCCTAACAAATGCAAGATATAACATTGGCTATCTCCGCAAGGAAACATCAGATCTGCACAACTCATGGTTTTTTGGTCTTCGGGGAGGATGGGGAACATGAATATGTGTTTGTTTTTCGAATTTGAGATCTTTCTGCAATGGGCACTTTTCATACTATAAGCAGTTTTTCCTAACAAATGCAAGCTATTACATTGGCAATCTCCGCAAGGAAACATCAGATCTGCTCAACTCATGGTTTTTTGGTCTTCGGGGAGGAGGGGGAACATGAATATGTGTTTCTTTTTCGAATTTGAGCTCTTTCTGCAATGGGCACTTTTCATACTATAAGCAGTTTTTCCTAACAAATGCAAGATATAACATGGGCTATCTCCGCAAGGAAACATGAGATCTGCAAACGTTATTGTTTTTTGGTCTTCGGGGAGGATGGGGAACATGAATATGTGTTTGTTTTTCGAATTTGACCTCTATCTGAAATGAGCACTTTTCATGCTCTAAGCAGTTTTTCCTAACAAATGCAAGATATAACATTGGCTATCTCCGCAAGGAAACATCAGATCTGCACAACTCATGGGTTTTTGGTCTTCGGGGAGGATGGGGAACATGAATATGTGTTTGTTTTTCGAATTTGAGCTCTTTCTGCAATGGGCACTTTTCATGCTATAAGCAGTTTTTCCTAACAAATGCAAGATATAACATTGGCTATCTCCGCAAGGAAACATCAGATCTGCACAACTCATGGTTTTTTGGTCTTCGGGGAGGATGGGGAACATGAATATGTGTTTGTTTTTCGAATTTGAGATCTTTCTGCAATGGGCACTTTTCATACTATAAGCAGTTTTTCCTAACAAATGCAAGCTATTACATTGGCAATCTCCGCAAGGAAACATCAGATCTGCTCAACTCATGGTTTTTTGGTCTTCGGGGAGGAGGGGGAACATGAATATGTGTTTGTTTTTCGAATTTGAGCTCTTTCTGCAATGGGCACTTTTCATACTATAAGCAGTTTTTCCTAACAAATGCAAGATATAACATGGGCTATCTCCGCAAGGAAACATGAGATCTGCAAACGTTATGGTTTTTTGGTCTTCGGGGAGGATGGGGAACATGAATATGTTTTTGTTTTTCGAATTTGAGCTCTATCTGAAATGAGCACTTTTCATGCTCTAAGCAGTTTTTCCTAACAAATGCAAGATATAACATTGGCTATCTCCGCAAGGAAACATCAGATCTGCACAACTCATGGTTTTTTGGTCTTCGGGGAGGATGGGGAACATGAATATGTGATTGTTTTTCGAATTTGAGATCTTTCTGCAATGGGCACTTTTCATGCTATAAGCAGTTTTTCCTAACAAATGCAAGATATAACATTGGCTATCTCCGCAAGGAAACATCAGATCTGCACAACTCATGGTTTTTTGGTCTTCGGGGAGGATGGGGAACATGAATATGTGATTGTTTTTCGAATTTGAGCTCTTTCTGCAATGGGCACTTTTCATACTATAAGCAGTTTTTCCTAACAAATGCAAGATATAACATTGGCTATCTCCGCAAGGAAACATCAGATCTGCACAACTCATGGTTTTTTGGTCTTCGGGGAGGAGGGGGAACATGAATATGTGTTTGTTTTTCGAATTTGAGATCTTTCTGCAAATGGGCACTTTTCATACTATAAGCAGTTTTTCCTAACAAATGCAAGATTTAACATTGGCTATCTCCGCAAGGAAACATCAGATCTGCTCAACCCATGGTTTTTTGGTCTTCGGGGAGGATGGGGAACATGAATATGTGTTTCTTTTTCGAATTTGAGCTCTTTCTGCAATGGGCACTTTTCATACTATAAGCAGTTTTTCCTAACAAATGCAAGATATAACATGGGCTATCTCCGCAAGGAAACATGAGATCTGCAAACGTTATTGTTTTTTGGTCTTCGGGGAGGATGGGGAACATGAATATGTTTTTGTTTTTCGAATTTGAGCTCTATCTGAAATGAGCACTTTTCATGCTCTAAGTTTTTCCTAACAAATGCAAGATATAACATTGGCTATCTCCGCAAGGAAACATCAGATCTGCACAACTCATGGTTTTTTGGTCTTCGGGGAGGATGGGGAACATGAATATGTGATTGTTTTTCGAATTTGAGCTCTTTCTGCAATGGGCACTTTTCATACTATAAGCAGTTTTTCCTAACAAATGCAAGATATAACATGGGCTATCTCCGCAAGGAAACATGAGATGTGCAAAAGTTATGGTTTTTTGTTCTTCGGGGAGGATGGGGAACATGAATCTGTGTTTGTTTTTCGAATTTGACCTCTATCTGAAATGAGCACTTTTCATGCTCTAAGCAGTTTTTCCTAACAAATGCAAGATATAACATTGGCTATCTCCGCAAGGAAACATCAGATCTGCACAACTCATGGTTTTTTGGTCTTCGGGGAGGATGGGGAACATGAATATGTGTTTGTTTTTCGAATTTGAGCTCTTTCTGCAATGGGCACTTTTCATGCTATAAGCAGTTTTTCCTAACAAATGCAAGATATAACATTGGCTATCTCCGCAAGGAAACATCAGATCTGCACAACTCATGGTTTTTTGGTCTTCGGGGAGGATGGGGAACATGAATATGTGTTTGTTTTTCGAATTTGAGATCTTTCTGCAATGGGCACTTTTCATACTATAAGCAGTTTTTCCTAACAAATGCAAGCTATTACATTGGCAATCTCCGCAAGGAAACATCAGATCTGCTCAACTCATGGTTTTTTGGTTTTCGGGGAGGAGGGGGAACATGAATATGTGTTTGTTTTTCGAATTTGAGCTCTTTCTGCAATGGGCACTTTTCATACTATAAGCAGTTTTTCCTAACAAATGCAAGATATAACATGGGCTATCTCCGCAAGGAAACATGAGATCTGCAAACGTTATGGTTTTTTGGTCTTCGGGGAGGATGGGGAACATGAATATGTTTTTGTTTTTCGAATTTGAGCTCTATCTGAAATGAGCACTTTTCATGCTCTAAGCAGTTTTTCCTAACAAATGCAAGATATAACATTGGCTATCTCCGCAAGGAAACATCAGATCTGCACAACTCATGGTTTTTTGGTCTTCGGGGAGGATGGGGAACATGAATATGTGATTGTTTTTCGAATTTGAGATCTTTCTGCAATGGGCACTTTTCATGCTATAAGCAGTTTTTCCTAACAAATGCAAGATATAACATTGGCTATCTCCGCAAGGAAACATCAGATCTGCACAACTCATGGTTTTTTGGTCTTCGGGGAGGATGGGGAACATGAATATGTGATTGTTTTTCGAATTTGAGCTCTTTCTGCAATGGGCACTTTTCATACTATAAGCAGTTTTTCCTAACAAATGCAAGATATAACATTGGCTATCTCCGCAAGGAAACATCAGATCTGCACAACTCATGGTTTTTTGGTCTTCGGGGAGGAGGGGGAACATGAATATGTGTTTGTTTTTCGAATTTGAGATCTTTCTGCAAATGGGCACTTTTCATACTATAAGCAGTTTTTCCTAACAAATGCAAGATTTAACATTGGCTATCTCCGCAAGGAAACATCAGATCTGCTCAACCCATGGTTTTTTGGTCTTCGGGGAGGATGGGGAACATGAATATGTGTTTCTTTTTCGAATTTGAGCTCTTTCTGCAATGGGCACTTTTCATACTATAAGCAGTTTTTCCTAACAAATGCAAGATATAACATGGGCTATCTCCGCAAGGAAACATGAGATCTGCAAACGTTATTGTTTTTTGGTCTTCGGGGAGGATGGGGAACATGAATATGTTTTTGTTTTTCGAATTTGAGCTCTATCTGAAATGAGCACTTTTCATGCTCTAAGTTTTTCCTAACAAATGCAAGATATAACATTGGCTATCTCCGCAAGGAAACATCAGATCTGCACAACTCATGGTTTTTTGGTCTTCGGGGAGGATGGGGAACATGAATATGTGATTGTTTTTCGAATTTGAGCTCTTTCTGCAATGGGCACTTTTCATACTATAAGCAGTTTTTCCTAACAAATGCAAGATATAACATGGGCTATCTCCGCAAGGAAACATGAGATGTGCAAAAGTTATGGTTTTTTGTTCTTCGGGGAGGATGGGGAACATGAATCTGTGTTTGTTTTTCGAATTTGACCTCTATCTGAAATGAGCACTTTTCATGCTCTAAGCAGTTTTTCCTAACAAATGCAAGATATAACATTGGCTATCTCCGCAAGGAAACATCAGATCTGCACAACTCATGGTTTTTTGGTCTTCGGGGAGGATGGGGAACATGAATATGTGTTTGTTTTTCGAATTTGAGCTCTTTCTGCAATGGGCACTTTTCATGCTATAAGCAGTTTTTCCTAACAAATGCAAGATATAACATTGGCTATCTCCGCAAGGAAACATCAGATCTGCACAACTCATGGTTTTTTGGTCTTCGGGGAGGATGGGGAACATGAATATGTGTTTGTTTTTCGAATTTGAGATCTTTCTGCAATGGGCACTTTTCATACTATAAGCAGTTTTTCCTAACAAATGCAAGCTATTACATTGGCAATCTCCGCAAGGAAACATCAGATCTGCTCAACTCATGGTTTTTTGGTTTTCGGGGAGGAGGGGGAACATGAATATGTGTTTGTTTTTCGAATTTGAGCTCTTTCTGCAATGGGCACTTTTCATACTATAAGCAGTTTTTCCTAACAAATGCAAGATATAACATTGGCTATCTCCGCAAGGAAACATCAGATCTGCACAACTCATGGTTTTTTGGTCTTCGGGGAGGAGGGGGAACATGAATATGTTTTTGTTTTTCGAATTTGAGATCTTTCTGCAATGGGCACTTTTCATACTATAAGCAGTTTTTCCTAACAAATGCAAGATTTAACATTGGCTATCTCCGCAAGGAAACATCAGATCTGCTCAACCCATGGTTTTTTGGTCTTCGGGGAGGATGGGGAACATGAATATGTGTTTCTTTTTCGAATTTGAGCTCTTTCTGCAATGGGCACTTTTCATACTATAAGCAGTTTTTCCTAACAAATGCAAGATATAACATGGGCTATCTCCGCAAGGAAACATGAGATCTGCAAACGTTATTGTTTTTTGGTCTTCGGGGAGGATGGGGAACATGAATATGTGTTTGTTTTTCGAATTTGACCTCTATCTGATATGAGCACTTTTCATGCTCTAAGCAGTTTTTCCTAACAAATGCAAGATATAACATTGGCTATCTCCGCAAGGAAACATCAGATCTGCACAACTCATGGGTTTTTGGTCTTCGGGGAGGATGGGGAACATGAATATGTGTTTGTTTTTCGAATTTGAGCTCTTTCTGCAATGGGCACTTTTCATGCTATAAGCAGTTTTTCCTAACAAATGCAAGATATAACATTGGCTATCTCCGCAAGGAAACATCAGATCTGCACAACTCATGGTTTTTTGGTCTTCGGGGAGGATGGGGAACATGAATATGTGTTTGTTTTTCGAATTTGAGATCTTTCTGCAATGGGCACTTTTCATACTATAAGCAGTTTTTCCTAACAAATGCAAGCTATTACATTGGCAATCTCCGCAAGGAAACATCAGATCTGCTCAACTCATGGTTTTTTGGTCTTCGGGGAGGAGGGGGAACATGAATATGTGTTTGTTTTTCGAATTTGAGCTCTTTCTGCAATGGGCACTTTTCATACTATGAGCAGTTTTTCCTAACAAATGCAAGATATAACATGGGCTATCTCCGCAAGGAAACATGAGATCTGCAAACGTTATGGTTTTTTGGTCTTCGGGGAGGATGGGGAACATGAATATGTTTTTGTTTTTCGAATTTGAGCTCTATCTGAAATGAGCACTTTTCATGCTCTAAGCAGTTTTTCCTAACAAATGCAAAATATAACATTGGCTATCTCCGCAAGGAAACATCAGATCTGCACAACTCATGGTTTTTTGGTCTTCGGGGAGGATGGGGAACATGAATATGTGATTGTTTTTCGAATTTGAGATCTTTCTGCAATGGGCACTTTTCATGCTATAAGCAGTTTTTCCTAACAAATGCAAGATATAACATTGGCTATCTCCGCAAGGAAACATCAGATCTGCACAACTCATGGTTTTTTGGTCTTCGGGGAGGATGGGGAACATGAATATGTGTTTGTTTTTCGAATTTGAGCTCTTTCTGCAATGGGCACTTTTCATGCTATAAGCAGTTTTTCCTAACAAATGCAAGATATAACATTGGCTATCTCCGCAAGGAAACATCAGATCTGCACAACTCATGGTTTTTTGGTCTTCGGGGAGGATGGGGAACATGAATATGTGTTTGTTATTCGAATTTGAGATCTTTCTGCAATGGGCACTTTTCATACTATAAGCAGTTTTTCCTAACAAATGCAAGCTATTACATTGGCAATCTCCGCAAGGAAACATCAGATCTGCTCAACTCATGGTTTTTTGGTTTTCGGGGAGGAGGGGGAACATGAATATGTGTTTGTTTTTCGAATTTGAGCTCTTTCTGCAATGGGCACTTTTCATACTATAAGCAGTTTTTCCTAACAAATGCAAGATATAACATTGGCTATCTCCGCAAGGAAACATCAGATCTGCACAACTCATGGTTTTTTGGTCTTCGGGGAGGAGGGGGAACATGAATATGTGTTTGTTTTTCGAATTTGAGATCTTTCTGCAATGGGCACTTTTCATACTATAAGCAGTTTTTCCTAACAAATGCAAGATTTAACATTGGCTATCTCCGCAAGGAAACATCAGATCTGCGAAACCCATGGTTTTTTGGTCTTCGGGGAGGATGGGGAACATGAATATGTGTTTCTTTTTCGAATTTGAGCTCTTTCTGCAATGGGCGCATTTCATACTATAAGCAGATTTTCCTAACAAATGCAAGATATAACATGGGCTATCTCCGCAAGGAAACATGAGATCTGCAAACGTTATTGTTTTTTGGTCTTCGGGGAGGATGGGGAACATGAATATGTGTTTGTTTTTCGAATTTGACCTCTATCTGAAATGAGCACTTTTCATGCTCTAAGCAGTTTTTCCTAACAAATGCAAGATTTAACATTGGCTATCTCCGCAAGGAAACATCAGATCTGCTCAACCCATGGTTTTTTGGTCTTCGGGGAGGATGGGGAACATGAATATGTGTTTCTTTTTCGAATTTGAGCTCTTTCTGCAATGGGCACTTTTCATACTATAAGCAGTTTTTCCTAACAAATGCAAGATATAACATGGGCAATCTCCGCAAGGAAACATGAGATCTGCAAGCGTTATTGTTTTTTGGTCTTCGGGGAGGATGGGGAACATGAATATGTTTTTGTTTTTCGAATTTGAGCTCTATCTGAAATGAGCACTTTTCATGCTCTAAGCAGTTTTTCCTAACAAATGCAAGATATAACATTGGCTATCTCCGCAAGGAAACATCAGATCTGCACAACTCATGGTTTTTTGGTCTTCGGGGAGGATGGGGAACATGAATATGTGATTGTTTTTCGAATTTGAGCTCTTTCTGCAATGGGCACTTTTCATACTATAAGCAGTTTTTCCTAACAAATGCAAGATATAACATGGGCTATCTCCGCAAGGAAACATGAGATGTGCAAAAGTTATGGTTTTTTGTTCTTCGGGGAGGATGGGGAACATGAATCTGTGTTTGTTTTTTGAATTTGACCTCTATCTGAAATGAGCACTTTTCATGCTCTAAGCAGTTTTTCCTAACAAATGCAAGATATAACATTGGCTATCTCCGCAAGGAAACATCAGATCTGCACAACTCATGGTTTTTTGGTCTTCGGGGAGGATGGGGAACATGAATATGTGTTTGTTTTTCGAATTTGAGCTCTTTCTGCAATGGGCACTTTTCATGCTATAAGCAGTTTTTCCTAACAAATGCAAGATATAACATTGGCTATCTCCGCAAGGAAACATCAGATCTGCACAACTCATGGTTTTTTGGTCTTCAGGGAGGATGGGGAACATGAATATGTGTTTGTTTTTCGAATTTGAGATCTTTCTGCAATGGGCACTTTTCATACTATAAGCAGTTTTTCCTAACAAATGCAAGCTATTACATTGGCAATCTCCGCAAGGAAACATCAGATCTGCTCAACTCATGGTTTTTTGGTTTTCGGGGAGGAGGGGGAACATGAATATGTGTTTGTTTTTCGAATTTGAGATCTTTCTGCAATGGGCACTTTTCATACTATAAGCAGTTTTTCCTAACAAATGCAAGATTTAACATTGGCTATCTCCGCAAGGAAACATCAGATCTGCTCAACCCATGGTTTTTTGGTCTTCGGGGAGGATGGGGAACATGAATATGTGTTTCTTTTTCGAATTTGAGCTCTTTCTGCAATGGGCACTTTTCATACTATAAGCAGTTTTTCCTAACAAATGCAAGATATAACATGGGCTATCTCCGCAAGGAAACATGAGATCTGCAAACGTTATTGTTTTTTGGTCTTCGGGGAGGATGGGGAACATGAATATGTGTTTGTTTTTCGAATTTGACCTCTATCTGAAATGAGCACTTTTCATGCTCTAAGCAGTTTTTCCCAACAAATGCAAGATATAACATTGGCTATCTCCGCAAGGAAACATCAGATCTGCACAACTCATGGGTTTTTGGTCTTCGGGGAGGATGGGGAACATGAATATGTGTTTGTTTTTCGAATTTGAGCTCTTTCTGCAATGGGCACTTTTCATGCTATAAGCAGTTTTTCCTAACAAATGCAAGAT
This sequence comes from Vipera ursinii, assembly GCF_947247035.1. NCBI lineage: Eukaryota > Metazoa > Chordata > Lepidosauria > Squamata > Viperidae > Vipera > Vipera ursinii. The sequence goes on along the minus strand of NC_139530.1, from coordinate 8,979,515 downwards.
ATAACATTGGCTATCTCCGCAAGGAAACATCAGATCTGCACAACTCATGGTTTTTTGGTCTTCGGGGAGGATGGGGAACATGAATATGTGTTTGTTTTTCGAATTTGAGATCTTTCTGCAATGGGCACTTTTCATACTATAAGCAGTTTTTCCTAACAAATGCAAGCTATTACATTGGCAATCTCCGCAAGGAAACATCAGATCTGCTCAACTCATGGTTTTTTGGTCTTCGGGGAGGAGGGGGAACATGAATATGTGTTTGTTTTTCGAATTTGAGCTCTTTCTGCAATGGGCACTTTTCATACTATAAGCAGTTTTTCCTAACAAATGCAAGATATAACATGGGCTATCTCCGCAAGGAAACATGAGATCTGCAAACGTTATGGTTTTTTGGTCTTCGGGGAGGATGGGGAACATGAATATGTTTTTGTTTTTCGAATTTGAGCTCTATCTGAAATGAGCACTTTTCATGCTCTAAGCAGTTTTTCCTAACAAATGCAAGATATAACATTGGCTATCTCCGCAAGGAAACATCAGATCTGCACAACTCATGGTTTTTTGGTCTTCGGGGAGGATGGGGAACATGAATATGTGTTTGTTTTTCGAATTTGAGCTCTTTCTGCAATGGGCACTTTTCATGCTATAAGCAGTTTTTCCTAACAAATGCAAGATATAACATTGGCTATCTCCGCAAGGAAACATCAGATCTGCACAACTCATGGTTTTTTGGTCTTCGGGGAGGATGGGGAACATGAATATGTGTTTGTTTTTCGAATTTGAGATCTTTCTGCAATGGGCACTTTTCATACTATAAGCAGTTTTTCCTAACAAATGCAAGCTATTACATTGGCAATCTCCGCAAGGAAATATCAGATCTGCTCAACTCATGGTTTTTTGGTTTTCGGGGAGGAGGGGGAACATGAATATGTGTTTGTTTTTCGAATTTGAGATCTTTCTGCAATGGGCACTTTTCATACTATAAGCAGTTTTTCCTAACAAATGCAAGATATAACATTGGCTATCTCCGCAAGGAAACATCAGATCTGCACAACTCATGGTTTTTTGGTCTTCGGGGAGGCGGGGGAACATGAATATGTGTTTGTTTTTCGAATTTGAGATCTTTCTGCAATGGGCACTTTTCATACTATAAGCAGTTTTTCCTAACAAATGCAAGATATAACATGGGCTATCTCCGCAAGGAAACATGAGATCTGCAAATGTTATGGTTTTTTGGTCTTCGGGGAGGATGGGGAACATGAATATGTTTTTGTTTTTCGAATTTGAGCTCTATCTGAAATGAGCACTTTTCATGCTCTAAGCAGTTTTTCCTAACAAATGCAAGATATAACATTGGCTATCTCCGCAAGGAAACATCAGATCTGCACAACTCATGGTTTTTTGGTCTTCGGGGAGGATGGGGAACATGAATATGTGTTTGTTTTTCGAATTTGAGCTCTTTCTGCAATGGGCACTTTTCATGCTATAAGCAGTTTTTCCTAACAAATGCAAGATATAACATTGGCTATCTCCGCAAGGAAACATCAGATCTGCACAACTCATGGTTTTTTGGTCTTCGGGGAGGATGGGGAACATGAATATGTGTTTGTTTTTCGAATTTGAGATCTTTCTGCAATGGGCACTTTTCATACTATAAGCAGTTTTTCCTAACAAATGCAAGCTATTACATTGGCAATCTCCGCAAGGAAACATCAGATCTGCTCAACTCATGGTTTTTTGGTCTTCGGGGAGGAGGGGGAACATGAATATGTGTTTGTTTTTCGAATTTGAGCTCTTTCTGCAATGGGCACTTTTCATACTATAAGCAGTTTTTCCTAACAAATGCAAGATATAACATGGGCTATCTTCGCAAGGAAACATGAGATCTGCAAACGTTATGGTTTTTTGGTCTTCGGGGAGGATGGGGAACATGAATATGTTTTTGTTTTTCGAATTTGAGCTCTATCTGAAATGAGCACTTTTCATGCTCTAAGCAGTTTTTCCTAACAAATGCAAGATATAACATTGGCTATCTCCGCAAGGAAACATCAGATCTGCAAACTCATGGTTTTTTGGTCTTCGGGGAGGATGGGGAACATGAATATGTGATTGTTTTTCGAATTTGAGCTCTTTCTGCAATGGGCACTTTTCATACTATAAGCAGTTTTTCCTAACAAATGCAAGATATAACATGGGCTATCTCCGCAAGGAAACATGAGATCTGCAAAAGTTATGGTTTTTTGTTCTTCGGGGAGGATGGGGAACATGAATATGTGTTTGTTTTTCGAATTTGACCTCTATCTGAAATGAGCACTTTTCATGCTCTAAGCAGTTTTTCCTAACAAATGCAAAATATAACATTGGCTATCTCCGCAAGGAAACATCAGATCTGCACAACTCATGGTTTTTTGGTCTTCGGGGAGGATGGGGAACATGAATATGTGATTGTTTTTCGAATTTGAGATCTTTCTGCAATGGGCACTTTTCATGCTATAAGCAGTTTTTCCTAACAAATGCAAGATATAACATTGGCTATCTCCGCAAGGAAACATCAGATCTGCACAACTCATGGTTTTTTGGTCTTCGGGGAGGATGGGGAACATGAATATGTGTTTGTTTTTCGAATTTGAGCTCTTTCTGCAATGGGCACTTTTCATGCTATAAGCAGTTTTTCCTAACAAATGCAAGATATAACATTGGCTATCTCCGCAAGGAAACATCAGATCTGCACAACTCATGGTTTTTTGGTCTTCGGGGAGGAGGGGGAACATGAATATGTGTTTGTTTTTCGAATTTGAGATCTTTCTGCAATGGGCACTTTTCATACTATAAGCAGTTTTTCCTAACAAATGCAAGCTATTACATTGGCAATCTCCGCAAGGAAATATCAGATCTGCTCAACTCATGGTTTTTTGGTTTTCGGGGAGGAGGGGGAACATGAATATGTGTTTGTTTTTCGAATTTGAGATCTTTCTGCAATGGGCACTTTTCATACTATAAGCAGTTTTTCCTAACAAATGCAAGATATAACATTGGCTATCTCCGCAAGGAAACATCAGATCTGCACAACTCATGGTTTTTTGGTCTTCGGGGAGGCGGGGGAACATGAATATGTGTTTGTTTTTCGAATTTGAGATCTTTCTGCAATGGGCACTTTTCATACTATAAGCAGTTTTTCCTAACAAATGCAAGATATAACATGGGCTATCTCCGCAAGGAAACATGAGATCTGCAAATGTTATGGTTTTTTGGTCTTCGGGGAGGATGGGGAACATGAATATGTTTTTGTTTTTCGAATTTGAGCTCTATCTGAAATGAGCACTTTTCATGCTCTAAGCAGTTTTTCCTAACAAATGCAAGATATAACATTGGCTATCTCCGCAAGGAAACATCAGATCTGCACAACTCATGGTTTTTTGGTCTTCGGGGAGGATGGGGAACATGAATATGTGTTTGTTTTTCGAATTTGAGCTCTTTCTGCAATGGGCACTTTTCATGCTATAAGCAGTTTTTCCTAACAAATGCAAGATATAACATTGGCTATCTCCGCAAGGAAACATCAGATCTGCACAACTCATGGTTTTTTGGTCTTCGGGGAGGATGGGGAACATGAATATGTGTTTGTTTTTCGAATTTGAGATCTTTCTGCAATGGGCACTTTTCATACTATAAGCAGTTTTTCCTAACAAATGCAAGCTATTACATTGGCAATCTCCGCAAGGAAACATCAGATCTGCTCAACTCATGGTTTTTTGGTCTTCGGGGAGGAGGGGGAACATGAATATGTGTTTGTTTTTCGAATTTGAGCTCTTTCTGCAATGGACACTTTTCATACTATAAGCAGTTTTTCCTAACAAATGCAAGATATAACATGGGCTATCTTCGCAAGGAAACATGAGATCTGCAAACGTTATGGTTTTTTGGTCTTCGGGGAGGATGGGGAACATGAATATGTTTTTGTTTTTCGAATTTGAGCTCTTTCTGCAATGGGCACTTTTCATACTATAAGCAGTTTTTCCTAACAAATGCAAGATATAACATGGGCTATCTCCGCAAGGAAACATGAGATCTGCAAAAGTTATGGTTTTTTGTTCTTCGGGGAGGATGGGGAACATGAATATGTGTTTGTTTTTCGAATTTGACCTCTATCTGAAATGAGCACTTTTCATGCTCTAAGCAGTTTTTCCTAACAAATGCAAAATATAACATTGGCTATCTCCGCAAGGAAACATCAGATCTGCACAACTCATGGTTTTTTGGTCTTCGGGGAGGATGGGGAACATGAATATGTGATTGTTTTTCGAATTTGAGATCTTTCTGCAATGGGCACTTTTCATGCTATAAGCAGTTTTTCCTAACAAATGCAAGATATAACATTGGCTATCTCCGCAAGGAAACATCAGATCTGCACAACTCATGGTTTTTTGGTCTTCGGGGAGGATGGGGAACATGAATATGTGTTTGTTTTTCGAATTTGAGCTCTTTCTGCAATGGGCACTTTTCATGCTATAAGCAGTTTTTCCTAACAAATGCAAGATATAACATTGGCTATCTCCGCAAGGAAACATCAGATCTGCTCAACTCATGGTTTTTTGGTTTTCGGGGAGGAGGGGGAACATGAATATGTGTTTGTTTTTCGAATTTGAGCTCTTTCTGCAATGGGCACTTTTCATACTATAAGCAGTTTTTCCTAACAAATGCAAGATATAACATTGGCTATCTCCGCAAGGAAACATCAGATCTGCACAACTCATGGTTTTTTGGTCTTCGGGGAGGAGGGGGAACATGAATATGTGTTTGTTTTTCGAATTTGAGATCTTTCTGCAATGGGCACTTTTCATACTATAAGCAGTTTTTCCTAACAAATGCAAGATTTAACATTGGCTATCTCCGCAAGGAAACATCAGATCTGCTCAACCCATGGTTTTTTGGTCTTCGGGGAGGATGGGGAACATGAATATGTGTTTCTTTTTCGAATTTGAGCTCTTTCTGCAATGGGCACTTTTCATACTATAAGCAGTTTTTCCTAACAAATGCAAGATATAACATGGGCTATCTCCGCAAGGAAACATGAGATCTGCAAACGTTATTGTTTTTTGGTCTTCGGGGAGGATGGGGAACATGAATATGTGTTTGTTTTTCGAATTTGACCTCTATCTGAAATGAGCACTTTTCATGCTCTAAGCAGTTTTTCCCAACAAATGCAAGATATAACATTGGCTATCTCCGCAAGGAAACATCAGATCTGCACAACTCATGGGTTTTTGGTCTTCGGGGAGGATGGGGAACATGAATATGTGTTTGTTTTTCGAATTTGAGCTCTTTCTGCAATGGGCACTTTTCATGCTATAAGCAGTTTTTCCTAACAAATGCAAGATATAACATTGGCTATCTCCGCAAGGAAACATCAGATCTGCACAACTCATGGTTTTTTGGTCTTCGGGGAGGATGGGGAACATGAATATGTGTTTGTTTTTCGAATTTGAGATCTTTCTGCAATGGGCACTTTTCATACTATAAGCAGTTTTTCCTAACAAATGCAAGCTATTACATTGGCAATCTCCGCAAGGAAACATCAGATCTGCTCAACTCATGGTTTTTTGGTCTTCGGGGAGGAGGGGGAACATGAATATGTGTTTGTTTTTCGAATTTGAGCTCTTTCTGCAATGGGCACTTTTCATACTATAAGCAGTTTTTCCTAACAAATGCAAGATATAACATGGGCTATCTCCGCAAGGAAACATGAGATCTGCAAACGTTATGGTTTTTTGGTCTTCGGGGAGGATGGGGAACATGAATATGTTTTTGTTTTTCGAATTTGAGCTCTATCTGAAATGAGCACTTTTCATGCTCTAAGCAGTTTTTCCTAACAAATGCAAGATATAACATTGGCTATCTCCGCAAGGAAACATCAGATCTGCACAACTCATGGTTTTTTGGTCTTCGGGGAGGATGGGGAACATGAATATGTGTTTGTTTTTCGAATTTGAGCTCTTTCTGCAATGGGCACTTTTCATGCTATAAGCAGTTTTTCCTAACAAATGCAAGATATAACATTGGCTATCTCCGCAAGGAAACATCAGATCTGCACAACTCATGGTTTTTTGGTCTTCGGGGAGGATGGGGAACATGAATATGTGTTTGTTTTTCGAATTTGAGATCTTTCTGCAATGGGCACTTTTCATACTATAAGCAGTTTTTCCTAACAAATGCAAGCTATTACATTGGCAATCTCCGCAAGGAAATATCAGATCTGCTCAACTCATGGTTTTTTGGTTTTCGGGGAGGAGGGGGAACATGAATATGTGTTTGTTTTTCGAATTTGAGATCTTTCTGCAATGGGCACTTTTCATACTATAAGCAGTTTTTCCTAACAAATGCAAGATATAACATTGGCTATCTCCGCAAGGAAACATCAGATCTGCACAACTCATGGTTTTTTGGTCTTCGGGGAGGCGGGGGAACATGAATATGTGTTTGTTTTTCGAATTTGAGATCTTTCTGCAATGGGCACTTTTCATACTATAAGCAGTTTTTCCTAACAAATGCAAGATATAACATGGGCTATCTCCGCAAGGAAACATGAGATCTGCAAATGTTATGGTTTTTTGGTCTTCGGGGAGGATGGGGAACATGAATATGTTTTTGTTTTTCGAATTTGAGCTCTATCTGAAATGAGCACTTTTCATGCTCTAAGCAGTTTTTCCTAACAAATGCAAGATATAACATTGGCTATCTCCGCAAGGAAACATCAGATCTGCACAACTCATGGTTTTTTGGTCTTCGGGGAGGATGGGGAACATGAATATGTGTTTGTTTTTCGAATTTGAGCTCTTTCTGCAATGGGCACTTTTCATGCTATAAGCAGTTTTTCCTAACAAATGCAAGATATAACATTGGCTATCTCCGCAAGGAAACATCAGATCTGCACAACTCATGGTTTTTTGGTCTTCGGGGAGGATGGGGAACATGAATATGTGTTTGTTTTTCGAATTTGAGCTCTATCTGAAATGAGCACTTTTCATGCTCTAAGCAGTTTTTCCTAACAAATGCAAGATATAACATTGGCTATCTCCGCAAGGAAACATCAGATCTGCACAACTCATGGTTTTTTGGTCTTCGGGGAGGATGGGGAACATGAATATGTGATTGTTTTTCGAATTTGAGCTCTTTCTGCAATGGGCACTTTTCATACTATAAGCAGTTTTTCCTAACAAATGCAAGATATAACATGGGCTATCTCCGCAAGGAAACATGAGATCTGCAAAAGTTATGGTTTTTTGGTCTTCGGGGAGGATGGGGAACATGAATATGTGTTTGTTTTTCGAATTTGACCTCTATCTGAAATGAGCACTTTTCATGCTCTAAGCAGTTTTTCCTAACAAATGCAAAATATAACATTGGCTATCTCCGCAAGGAAACATCAGATCTGCACAACTCATGGTTTTTTGGTCTTCGGGGAGGATGGGGAACATGAATATGTGATTGTTTTTCGAATTTGAGATCTTTCTGCAATGGGCACTTTTCATGCTATAAGCAGTTTTTCCTAACAAATGCAAGATATAACATTGGCTATCTCCGCAAGGAAACATCAGATCTGCACAACTCATGGTTTTTTGGTCTTCGGGGAGGATGGGGAACATGAATATGTGTTTGTTTTTCGAATTTGAGCTCTTTCTGCAATGGGCACTTTTCATGCTATAAGCAGTTTTTCCTAAAAAAATGCAAGATATAACATTGGCTATCTCCGCAAGGAAACATCAGATCTGCACAACTCATGGATTTTTGGTCTTCGGGGAGGATGGGGAACATGAATATGTGTTTGTTTTTCGAATTTGAGATCTTTCTGCAATGGGCACTTTTCATACTATAAGCAGTTTTTCCTAACAAATGCAAGCTATTACATTGGCAATCTCCGCAAGGAAACATCAGATCTGCTCAACTCATGGTTTTTTGGTTTTCGGGGAGGAGGGGGAACATGAATATGTGTTTGTTTTTCGAATTTGAGCTCTTTCTGCAATGGGCACTTTTCATACTATAAGCAGTTTTTCCTAACAAATGCAAGATATAACATTGGCTATCTCCGCAAGGAAACATCAGATCTGCACAACTCATGGTTTTTTGGTCTTCGGGGAGGAGGGGGAACATGAATACGTGTTTGTTTTTCGAATTTGAGCTCTTTCTGCAATGGGCACTTTTCATACTATAAGCAGTTTTTCCTAACAAATGCAAGATTTAACATTGGCTATCTCCGGAAGGAAACATCAGATCTGCTCAACCCATGGTTTTTTGGTCTTCGGGGAGGATGGGGAACATGAATATGTGTTTCTTTTTCGAATTTGAGCTCTTTCTGCAATGGGCACATTTCATACTATAAGCAGTTTTTCCTAACAAATGCAAGATATAACATGGGCTATCTCCGCAAGGAAACATGAGATCTGCAAACGTTATTGTTTTTTGGACTTCGGGGAGGATGGGGAACATGAATATGTGTTTGTTTTTCGAATTTGACCTCTATCTGAAATGAGCACTTTTCATGCTCTAAGCAGTTTTTCCTAACAAATGCAAGCTATAACATTGGCTATCTCCGCAAGGAAACATCAGATCTGCACAACTCATGGGTTTTTGGTCTTCGGGGAGGATGGGGAACATGAATATGTGTTTGTTTTTCGAATTTGAGCTCTTTCTGCAATGGGCACTTTTCATGCTATAAGCAGTTTTTCCTAACAAATGCAAGATATAACATTGGCTATCTCCGCAAGGAAACATCAGATCTGCACAACTCATGGTTTTTTGGTCTTCGGGGAGGATGGGGAACATGAATATGTGTTTGTTTTTCGAATTTGAGATCTTTCTGCAATGGGCACTTTTCATACTATAAGCAGTTTTTCCTAACAAATGCAAGCTATTACATTGGCAATCTCCGCAAGGAAACATCAGATCTGCTCAACTCATGGTTTTTTGGTCTTCGGGGAGGATGGGGAACATGAATATGTGTTTGTTTTTCGAATTTGAGATCTTTCTGCAATGGGCACTTTTCATACTATAAGCAGTTTTTCCTAACAAATGCAAGCTATTACATTGGCAATCTCCGCAAGGAAACATCAGATCTGCTCAACTCATGGTTTTTTGGTCTTCGGGGAGGAGGGGGAACATGAATATGTGTTTGTTTTTCGAATTTGAGCTCTTTCTGCAATGGGCACTTTTCATACTATAAGCAGTTTTTCCTAACAAATGCAAGATATAACATTGGCTATCTCCGCAAGGAAACATCAGATCTGCACAACTCATGGTTTTTTGGTCTTCGGGGAGGAGGGGGAACATGAATATGTGTTTGTTTTTCGAATTTGAGATCTTTCTGCAATGGGCACTTTTCATACTATAAGCAGTTTTTCCTAACAAATGCAAGATTTAACATTGGCTATCTCCGCAAGGAAACATCAGATCTGCTCAACCCATGGTTTTTTGGTCTTCGGGGAGGATGGGGAACATGAATATGTGTTTCTTTTTCGAATTTGAGCTCTTTCTGCAATGGGCACTTTTCATACTATAAGCAGTTTTTCCTAACAAATGCAAGATATAACATGGGCTATCTCCGCAAGGAAACATGAGATCTGCAAACGTTATTGTTTTTTGGTCTTCGGGGAGGATGGGGAACATGAATATGTGTTTGTTTTTCGAATTTGACCTCTATCTGAAATGAGCACTTTTCATGCTCTAAGCAGTTTTTCCTAACAAATGCAAGATATAACATTGGCTATCTCCGCAAGGAAACATCAGATCTGCACAACTCATGGTTTTTTGGTCTTCGGGGAGGATGGGGAACATGAATATGTGATTGTTTTTCGAATTTGAGCTCTTTCTGCAATGGGCACTTTTCATACTATAAGCAGTTTTTCCTAACAAATGCAAGATATAACATGGACTATCTCCGCAAGGAAACATGAGATCTGCAAAAGTTATGGTTTTTTGTTCTTCGGGGAGGATGGGGAACATGAATATGTGTTTGTTTTTCGAATTTGACCTCTATCTGAAATGAGCACTTTTCATGCTCTAAGCAGTTTTTCCTAACAAATGCAAGATATAACATTGGCTATCTCCGCAAGGAAACATCAGATCTGCACAACTCATGGTTTTTTGGTCTTCGGGGAGGATGGGGAACATGAATATGTGATTGTTTTTCGAATTTGAGATCTTTCTGCAATGGGCACTTTTCATGCTATAAGCAGTTTTTCCTAACAAATGCAAGATATAACATTGGCTATCTCCGCAAGGAAACATCAGATCTGCACAACTCATGGTTTTTTGGTCTTCGGGGAGGATGGGGAACATGAATATGTGTTTGTTTTTCGAATTTGAGCTCTTTCTGCAATGGGCACTTTTCATGCTATAAGCAGTTTTTCCTAACAAATGCAAGATATAACATTGGCTATCTCCGCAAGGAAACATCAGATCTGCACAACTCATGGATTTTTGGTCTTCGGGGAGGATGGGGAACATGAATATGTGTTTGTTTTTCGAATTTGAGATCTTTCTGCAATGGGCACTTTTCATACTATAAGCAGTTTTTCCTAACAAATGCAAGCTATTACATTGGCAATCTCCGCAAGGAAACATCAGATCTGCTCAACTCATGGTTTTTTGGTTTTCGGGGAGGAGGGGGAACATGAATATGTGTTTGTTTTTCGAATTTGAGCTCTTTCTGCAATGGGCACTTTTCATACTATAAGCAGTTTTTCCTAACAAATGCAAGATATAACATTGGCTATCTCCGCAAGGAAACATCAGATCTGCACAACTCATGGTTTTTTGGTCTTCGGGGAGGAGGGGGAACATGAATATGTGTTTGTTTTTCGAATTTGAGATCTTTCTGCAATGGGCACTTTTCATACTATAAGCAGTTTTTCCTAACAAATGCAAGATTTAACATTGGCTATCTCCGCAAGGAAACATCAGATCTGCTCAACCCATGGTTTTTTGGTCTTCGGGGAGGATGGGGAACATGAATATGTGTTTCTTTTTCGAATTTGAGCTCTTTCTGCAATGGGCACATTTCATACTATAAGCAGTTTTTCCTAACAAATGCAAGATATAACATGGGCTATCTCCGCAAGGAAACATGAGATCTGCAAACGTTATTGTTTTTTGGTCTTCGGGGAGGATGGGGAACATGAATATGTGTTTGTTTTTCGAATTTGACCTCTATCTGAAATGAGCACTTTTCATGCTCTAAGCAGTTTTTCCTAACAAATGCAAGCTATAACATTGGCTATCTCCGCAAGGAAACATCAGATCTGCACAACTCATGGGTTTTTGGTCTTCGGGGAGGATGGGGAACATGAATATGTGTTTGTTTTTCGAATTTGAGCTCTTTCTGCAATGGGCACTTTTCATGCTATAAGCAGTTTTTCCTAACAAATGCAAGATATAACATTGGCTATCTCCGCAAGGAAACATCAGATATGCACAACTCATGGTTTTTTGGTCTTCGGGGAGGATGGGGAACATGAATATGTGTTTGTTTTTCGAATTTGAGATCTTTCTGCAATGGGCACTTTTCATACTATAAGCAGTTTTTCCTAACAAATGCAAGCTATTACATTGGCAATCTCCGCAAGGAAACATCAGATCTGCTCAACTCATGGTTTTTTGGTCTTCGGGGAGGATGGGGAACATGAATATGTGTTTGTTTTTCGAATTTGAGATCTTTCTGCAATGGGCACTTTTCATACTATAAGCAGTTTTTCCTAACAAATGCAAGCTATTACATTGGCAATCTCCGCAAGGAAACATCAGATCTGCTCAACTCATGGTTTTTTGGTCTTCGGGGAGGAGGGGGAACATGAATATGTGTTTGTTTTTCGAATTTGAGCTCTTTCTGCAATGGGCACTTTTCATACTATAAGCAGTTTTTCCTAACAAATGCAAGATATAACATTGGCTATCTCCGCAAGGAAACATCAGATCTGCACAACTCATGGTTTTTTGGTCTTCGGGGAGGAGGGGGAACATGAATATGTGTTTGTTTTTCGAATTTGAGATCTTTCTGCAATGGGCACTTTTCATACTATAAGCAGTTTTTCCTAACAAATGCAAGATTTAACATTGGCTATCTCCGCAAGGAAACATCAGATCTGCTCAACCCATGGTTTTTTGGTCTTCGGGGAGGATGGGGAACATGAATATGTGTTTCTTTTTCGAATTTGAGCTCTTTCTGCAATGGGCACTTTTCATACTATAAGCAGTTTTTCCTAACAAATGCAAGATATAACATGGGCTATCTCCGCAAGGAAACATGAGATCTGCAAACGTTATTGTTTTTTGGTCTTCGGGGAGGATGGGGAACATGAATATGTGTTTGTTTTTCGAATTTGACCTCTATCTGAAATGAGCACTTTTCATGCTCTAAGCAGTTTTTCCTAACAAATGCAAGATATAACATTGGCTATCTCCGCAAGGAAACATCAGATCTGCACAACTCATGGTTTTTTGGTCTTCGGGGAGGATGGGGAACATGAATATGTGATTGTTTTTCGAATTTGAGCTCTTTCTGCAATGGGCACTTTTCATACTATAAGCAGTTTTTCCTAACAAATGCAAGATATAACATGGGCTATCTCCGCAAGGAAACATGAGATCTGCAAAAGTTATGGTTTTTTGTTCTTCGGGGAGGATGGGGAACATGAATATGTGTTTGTTTTTCGAATTTGACCTCTATCTGAAATGAGCACTTTTCATGCTCTAAGCAGTTTTTCCTAACAAATGCAAGATATAACATTGGCTATCTCCGCAAGGAAACATCAGATCTGCACAACTCATGGTTTTTTGGTCTTCGGGGAGGATGGGGAACATGAATATGTATTTGTTTTTCGAATTTGAGCTCTTTCTGCAATGGGCACTTTTCATGCTATAAGCAGTTTTTCCTAACAAATGCAAGATATAACATTGGCTATCTCCGCAAGGAAACATCAGATCTGCACAACTCATGGTTTTTTGGTCTTCGGGGAGGAGGGGGAACATGAATATGTGTTTGTTTTTCGAATTTGAGATCTTTCTGCAATGGGCACTTTTCATACTATAAACAGTTTTTCCTAACAAATGCAAGATTTAACATTGGCTATCTCCGCAAGGAAACATCAGATCTGCTCAACCCATGGTTTTTTGGTCTTCGGGGAGGATGGGGAACATGAATATGTGTTTCTTTTTCGAATTTGAGCTCTTTCTGCAATGGGCACTTTTCATACTATAAGCAGTTTTTCCTAACAAATGCAAGATATAACATGGGCTATCTCCGCAAGGAAACATGAGATCTGCAAACGTTATTGTTTTTTGGTCTTCGGGGAGGATGGGGAACATGAATATGTTTTTGTTTTTCGAATTTGAGCTCTATCTGAAATGAGCACTTTTCATGCTCTAAGCAGTTTTTCCTAACAAATGCAAGATATAACATTGGCTATCTCCGCAAGGAAACATCAGATCTGCACAACTCATGGTTTTTTGGTCTTCGGGGAGGATGGGGAACATGAATATGTGATTGTTTTTCGAATTTGAGCTCTTTCTGCAATGGGCACTTTTCATACTATAAGCAGTTTTTCCTAACAAATGCAAGATATAACATGGGCTATCTCCGCAAGGAAACATGAGATCTGCAAAAGTTATGGTTTTTTGTTCTTCGGGGAGGATGGGGAACATGAATATGTGTTTGTTTTTCGAATTTGACCTCTATCTGAAATGAGCACTTTTCATGCTCTAAGAAGTTTTTCCTAACAAATGCAAGATATAACATTGGCTATCTCCGCAAGGAAACATCAGATCTGCACAACTCATGGTTTTTTGGTCTTCGGGGAGGATGGGGAACATGAATATGTGATTGTTTTTCGAATTTGAGCTCTTTCTGCAATGGGCACTTTTCATGCTATAAGCAGTTTTTCCTAACAAATGCAAGATATAACATTGGCTATCTCCGCAAGGAAACATCAGATCTGCACAACTCATGGTTTTTTGGTCTTCGGGGAGGAGGGGGAACATGAATATGTGTTTGTTTTTCGAATTTGAGCTCTTTCTGCAATGGGCACTTTTCATACTATAAGCAGTTTTTCCTAACAAATGCAAGATTTAACATTGGCTATCTCCGCAAGGAAACATCAGATCTGCTCAACCCATGGTTTTTTGGTCTTCGGGGAGGATGGGGAACATGAATATGTGTTTCTTTTTCGAATTTGAGCTCTTTCTGCAATGGGCACTTTTCATGCTCTAAGCAGTTTTTCCTAACAAATGCAAGATATAACATGGGCTATCTCCGCAAGGAAACATGAGATCTGCAAAAGTTATGGTTTTTTGTTCTTCAGGGAGGATGGGGAACATGAATATGTGTTTGTTTTTCGAATTTGACCTCTATCTGAAATGTGCACTTTTCATGCTCTAAGCAGTTTTTCCTAACAAATGCAAGATATAACATTGGCTATCTCCGCAAGGAAACATCAGATCTGCTCAACCCATGGTTTTTTGGTCTTCGGGGAGGATGGGGAACATGAATATGTGTTTCTTTTTCGAATTTGAGCTCTTTCTGCAATGGGCACTTTTCATACTATAAGCAGTTTTTCCTAACAAATGCAAGATATAACATGGGCTATCTCCGCAAGGAAACATGAGATCTGCAAACGTTATTGTTTTTTGGTCTTCGGGGAGGATGGGGAACATGAATATGTTTTTGTTTTTCGAATTTGAGCTCTATCTGAAATGAGCACTTTTCATGCTCTAAGCAGTTTTTCCTAACAAATGCAAGATATAACATTGGCTATCTCCGCAAGGAAACATCAGATCTGCACAACTCATGGTTTTTTGGTCTTCGGGGAGGAGGGGGAACATGAATATGTGATTGTTTTTCGAATTTGAGCTCTTTCTGCAATGGGCACTTTTCATACTATAAGCAGTTTTTCCTAACTAATGCAAGATATAACATGGGCTATCTCCGCAAGGAAACATGAGATCTGCAAAAGTTATGGTTTTTTGTTCTTCGGGGAGGATGGGGAACATGAATATGTGTTTGTTTTTCGAATTTGACCTCTATCTGAAATGAGCACTTTTCATGCTCTAAGCAGTTTTTCCTAACAAATGCAAGATATAACATTGGCTATCTCCGCAAGGAAACATCAGATCTGCACAACTCATGGTTTTTTGGTCTTCGGGGAGGATGGGGAACATGAATATGTGATTGTTTTTCGAATTTGAGCTCTTTCTGCAATGGGCACTTTTCATGCTATAAGCAGTTTTTCCTAACAAATGCAAGATATAACATTGGCTATCTCCGCAAGGAAACATCAGATCTGCACAACTCATGGTTTTTTGGTCTTCGGGGAGGAGGGGGAACATGAATATGTGTTTGTTTTTCGAATTTGAGATCTTTCTGCAATGGGCACTTTTCATACTATAAGCAGTTTTTCCTAACAAATGCAAGATTTAACATTGGCTATCTCCGCAAGGAAACATCAGGTCTGCTCAACCCATGGTTTTTTGGTCTTCGGGGAGGATGGGGAACATGAATATGTGTTTCTTTTTCGAATTTGAGCTCTTTCTGCAATGGGCACTTTTCATACTATAAGCAGTTTTTCCTAACAAATGCAAGATATAACATGGGCTATCTCCGCAAGGAAACATGAGATCTGCAAACGTTATTGTTTTTTGGTCTTCGGGGAGGATGGGGAACATGAATATGTTTTTGTTTTTCGAATTTGAGCTCTATCTGAAATGAGCACTTTTCATGCTCTAAGCAGTTTTTCCTAACAAATGCAAGATATAACATTGGCTATCTCCGCAAGGAAACATCAGATCTGCACAACTCATGGTTTTTTGGTCTTCGGGGAGGATGGGGAACATGAATATGTGATTGTTTTTCGAATTTGAGCTCTTTCTGCAATGGGCACTTTTCATACTATAAGCAGTTTTTCCTAACAAATGCAAGATATAACATTGGCTATCTCCGCAAGGAAACATGAGATCTGCAAAAGTTATGGTTTTTTGTTCTTCGGGGAGGATGGGGAACATGAATATGTGTTTGTTTTTCGAATTTGACCTCTATCTGAAATGAGCACTTTTCATGCTCTAAGCAGTTTTTCCTAACAAATGCAAGATATAACATTGGCTATCTCCGCAAGGAAACATCAGATCTGCACAACTCATGGTTTTTTGGTCTTCGGGGAGGATGGGGAACATGAATATGTGTTTGATTTTCGAATTTGAGCTCTTTCTGCAATGGGCACTTTTCATGCTATAAGCAGTTTTTCCTAACAAATGCAAGATATAACATTGGCTATCTCCGCAAGGAAACATCAGATCTGCACAACTCATGGTTTTTTGGTCTTCGGGGAGGAGGGGGAACATGAATATGTGTTTGTTTTTCGAATTTGAGATCTTTCTGCAATGGGCACTTTTCATACTATAAGCAGTTTTTCCTAACAAATGCAAGATTTAACATTGGCTATCTCCGCAAGGATAGGGACGCGGTGGCTCAGTGGGTTAGGACGCTGAGCTTGTCGATCAGAAGGTCGGCAGTTTGGCGGGTCGAATCCCGAGTGCCGCGTAACAGATTGAGCGCCTGTTACTCGTCCCAGCTTCTGCCCACCTAGCAGTTCGAAAGCACGTAAAAATGCAAGTAGAAAAATAGGGACCACTACGGTGGGAAGGTAACAGCGTTCCGTGCGCCTTTGGCGTCTAGTCATGCCGGCCACATGACCACGGAGACGTCCTCGGACAAACGCTGGCTCTTCGGCTATGAAACGGAGATGAGCACCGGCCCCTAGAGTCGGAAACGACTAGCACGCATGTGCGGGGGAACCTTTACCTTTACCTTTACCTTTATCTCCGCAAGGAAACATCAGATCTGCTCAACCCATGGTTTTTTGGTCTTCGGGGAGGATGGGGAACATGAATATGTGTTTCTTTTTCGAATTTGAGCTCTTTCTGCAATGGGAACTTTTCATACTATAATCAGTTTTTCCTAACAAATGCAAGATATAACATGGGCTATCTCCGCAAGGAAACATGAGATCTGCAAACGTTATGGTTTTTTGTTCTTCGGGGAGGATGGGGAACATGAATATGTTTTTGTTTTTCGAATTTGAGCTCTATCTGAAATGAGCACTTTTCATGCTCTAAGCAGTTTTTCCTAACAAATGCAAGATATAACATTGGCTATCTCCGCAAGGAAACATCAGATCTGCACAACTCATGGTTTTTTGGTCTTCGGGGAGGATGGGGAACATGAATATGTGATTGTTTTTCGAATTTGAGCTCTTTCTGCAATGGGCACTTTTCATGCTATAAGCAGTTTTTCCTAACAAATGCAAGATATAACATTGGCTATCTCCGCAAGGAAACATCAGATCTGCACAACTCATGGTTTTTTGGTCTTCGGGGAGGATGGGGAACATGAATATGTGTTTGTTTTTCGAATTTGAGATCTTTCTGCAATGGGCACTTTTCATACTATAAGCAGTTTTTCCTAACAAATGCAAGCTATTACATTGGCAATCTCCGCAAGGAAACATCAGATCTGCTCAACTCATGGTTTTTTGGTCTTCGGGGAGGAGGGGGAACATGAATATGTGTTTGTTTTTCGAATTTGAGCTCTTTCTGCAATGGGCACTTTTCATACTATAAGCAGTTTTTCCTAACAAATGCAAGATATAACATTGGCTATCTCCGCAAGGAAACATCAGATCTGCACAACTCATGGTTTTTTGGTGTTCGGGGAGGATGGGGAACATGAATATGTGTTTGTTTTTCGAATTTGAGATCTTTCTGCAATGGGCACTTTTCATACTATAAGCAGTTTTTCCTAACAAATGCAAGATATAACATGGGCTATCTCCGCAAGGAAACATGAGATCTGCAAACGTTATTGTTTTTTGGTCTTCGGGGAGGATGGGGAACATGAATATGTTTTTGTTTTTCGAATTTGAGCTCTATCTGAAATGAGCACTTTTCATGCTCTAAGCAGTTTTTCCTAACAAATGCAAGATATAACATTGGCTATCTCCGCAAGGAAACATCAGATCTGCACAACTCATGGTTTTTTGGTCTTCGGGGAGGATGGGGAACATGAATATGTGATTGTTTTTCGAATTTGAGCTCTTTCTGCAATGGGCACTTTTCATACTATAAGCAGTTTTTCCTAACAAATGCAAGATATAACATGGGCTATCTCCGCAAGGAAACATGAGATCTGCAAAAGTTATGGTTTTTTGTTCTTCGGGGAGGATGGGGAACATGAATATGTGTTTGTTTTTCGAATTTGACCTCTATCTGAAATGAGCACTTTTCATGCTCTAAGCAGTTTTTCCTAACAAATGCAAGATATAACATTGGCTATCTCCGCAAGGAAACATCAGATCTGCACAACTCATGGTTTTTTGGTCTTCGGGGAGGATGGGGAACATGAATATGTGTTTGATTTTCGAATTTGAGCTCTTTCTGCAATGGGCACTTTTCATGCTATAAGCAGTTTTTCCTAACAAATGCAAGATATAACATTGGCTATCTCCGCAAGGAAACATCAGATCTGCACAACTCATGGTTTTTTGGTCTTCGGGGAGGAGGGGGAACATGAATATGTGTTTGTTTTTCGAATTTGAGATCTTTCTGCAATGGGCACTTTTCATACTATAAGCAGTTTTTCCTAACAAATGCAAGATTTAACATTGGCTATCTCCGCAAGGAAACATCAGATCTGCTCAACCCATGGTTTTTTGGTCTTCGGGGAGGATGGGGAACATGAATATGTGTTTCTTTTTCGAATTTGAGCTCTTTCTGCAATGGGCACTTTTCATAGTATAATCAGTTTTTCCTAACAAATGCAAGATATAACATGGGCTATCTCCGCAAGGAAACATGAGATCTGCAAACGTTATGGTTTTTTGTTCTTCGGGGAGGATGGGGAACATGAATATGTTTTTGTTTTTCGAATTTGAGCTCTATCTGAAATGAGCACTTTTCATGCTCTAAGCAGTTTTTCCTAACAAATGCAAGATATAACATTGGCTATCTCCGCAAGGAAACATCAGATCTGCACAACTCATGGTTTTTTGGTCTTCGGGGAGGATGGGGAACATGAATATGTGTTTGTTTTTCGAATTTGAGATCTTTCTGCAATGGGCACTTTTCATACTATAAGCAGTTTTTCCTAACAAATGCAAGATATAACATGGGCTATCTCCGCAAGGAAACATGAGATCTGCAAACGTTATTGTTTTTTGGTCTTCGGGGAGGATGGGGAACATGAATATGTTTTTGTTTTTCGAATTTGAGCTCTATCTGAAATGAGCACTTTTCATGCTCTAAGCAGTTTTTCCTAACAAATGCAAGATATAACATTGGCTATCTCCGCAAGGAAACATCAGATCTGCACAACTCATGGTTTTTTGGTCTTCGGGGAGGATGGGGAACATGAATATGTGATTGTTTTTCGAATTTGAGCTCTTTCTGCAATGGGCACTTTTCATACTATAAGCAGTTTTTCCTAACAAATGCAAGATATAACATGGGCTATCTCCGCAAGGAAACATGAGATCTGCAAAAGTTATGGTTTTTTGTTCTTCGGGGAGGATGGGGAACATGAATATGTGTTTGTTTTTCGAATTTGACCTCTATCTGAAATGAGCACTTTTCATGCTCTAAGCAGTTTTTCCTAACAAATGCAAGATATAACATTGGCTATCTCCGCAAGGAAACATCAGATCTGCACAACTCATGGTTTTTTGGTCTTCGGGGAGGATGGGGAACATGAATATGTGTTTGATTTTCGAATTTGAGCTCTTTCTGCAATGGGCACTTTTCATGCTATAAGCAGTTTTTCCTAACAAATGCAAGATATAACATTGGCTATCTCCGCAAGGAAACATCAGATCTGCACAACTCATGGTTTTTTGGTCTTCGGGGAGGAGGGGGAACATGAATATGTGTTTGTTTTTCGAATTTGAGATCTTTCTGCAATGGGCACTTTTCATACTATAAGCAGTTTTTCCTAACAAATGCAAGATTTAACATTGGCTATCTCCGCAAGGAAACATCAGATCTGCTCAACCCATGGTTTTTTGGTCTTCGGGGAGGATGGGGAACATGAATATGTGTTTCTTTTTCGAATTTGAGCTCTTTCTGCAATGGGCACTTTTCATACTATAATCAGTTTTTCCTAACAAATGCAAGATATAACATGGGCTATCTCCGCAAGGAAACATGAGATCTGCAAACGTTATGGTTTTTTGTTCTTCGGGGAGGATGGGGAACATGAATATGTTTTTGTTTTTCGAATTTGAGCTCTATCTGAAATGAGCACTTTTCATGCTCTAAGCAGTTTTTCCTAACAAATGCAAGATATAACATTGGCTATCTCCGCAAGGAAACATCAGATCTGCACAACTCATGGTTTTTTGGTCTTCGGGGAGGATGGGTTACATGAATATGTGATTGTTTTTCGAATTTGAGCTCTTTCTGCAATGGGCACTTTTCATGCTATAAGCAGTTTTTCCTAACAAATGCAAGATATAACATTGGCTATCTCCGCAAGGAAACATCAGATCTGCACAACTCATGGTTTTTTGGTCTTCGGGGAGGATGGGGAACATGAATATGTGTTTGTTTTTCGAATTTGAGATCTTTCTGCAATGGGCACTTTTCATACTATAAGCAGTTTTTCCTAACAAATGCAAGCTATTACATTGGCAATCTCCGCAAGGAAACATCAGATCTGCTCAACTCATGGTTTTTTGGTCTTCGGGGAGGAGGGGGAACATGAATATGTGTTTGTTTTTCGAATTTGAGCTCTTTCTGCAATGGGCACTTTTCATACTATAAGCAGTTTTTCCTAACAAATGCAAGATATAACATTGGCTATCTCCGCAAGGAAACATCAGATCTGCACAACTCATGGTTTTTTGGTCTTCGGGGAGGAGGGGGAACATGAATATGTGTTTGTTTTTCGAATTTGAGATCTTTCTGCAATGGGCACTTTTCATACTATAAGCAGTTTTTCCTAACAAATGCAAGATTTAACATTGGCTATCTCCGCAAGGAAACATCAGATCTGCTCAACCCATGGTTTTTTGGTCTTCGGGGAGGATGGGGAACATGAATATGTGTTTCTTTTTCGAATTTGAGCTCTTTCTGCAATGGGCACTTTTCATACTATAAGCAGTTTTTCCTAACAAATGCAAGATATAACATGGGCTATCTCCGCAAGGAAACATGAGATCTGCAAACGTTATTGTTTTTTGGTCTTCGGGGAGGATGGGGAACATGAATATGTTTTTGTTTTTCGAATTTGAGCTCTATCTGAAATGAGCACTTTTCATGCTCTAAGCAGTTTTTCCTAACAAATGCAAGATATAACATTGGCTATCTCCGCAAGGAAACATCAGATCTGCACAACTCATGGTTTTTTGGTCTTCGGGGAGGATGGGGAACATGAATATGTGATTGTTTTTCGAATTTGAGCTCTTTCTGCAATGGGCACTTTTCATACTATAAGCAGTTTTTCCTAACAAATGCAAGATATAACATGGGCTATCTCCGCAAGGAAACATGAGATCTGCAAAAGTTATGGTTTTTTGTTCTTCGGGGAGGATGGGGAACATGAATATGTGTTTGTTTTTCGAATTTGACCTCTATCTGAAATGAGCACTTTTCATGCTCTAAGCAGTTTTTCCTAACAAATGCAAGATATAACATTGGCTATCTCCGCAAGGAAACATCAGATCTGCACAACTCATGGTTTTTTGGTCTTCGGGGAGGATGGGGAACATGAATATGTGTTTGATTTTCGAATTTGAGCTCTTTCTGCAATGGGCACTTTTCATGCTATAAGCAGTTTTTCCTAACAAATGCAAGATATAACATTGGCTATCTCCGCAAGGAAACATCAGATCTGCACAACTCATGGTTTTTTGGTCTTCGGGGAGGAGGGGGAACATGAATATGTGTTTGTTTTTCGAATTTGAGATCTTTCTGCAATGGGCACTTTTCATACTATAAGCAGTTTTTCCTAACAAATGCAAGATTTAACATTGGCTATCTCCGCAAGGAAACATCAGATCTGCTCAACCCATGGTTTTTTGGTCTTCGGGGAGGATGGGGAACATGAATATGTGTTTCTTTTTCGAATTTTAGCTCTTTCTGCAATGGGCACTTTTCATGCTATAAGCAGTTTTTCCTAACAAATGCAAGATATAACATTGGCTATCTCCGCAAGGAAACATCAGATCTGCACAACTCATGGTTTTTTGGTCTTCGGGGAGGAGGGGGAACATGAATATGTGTTTGTTTTTCGAATTTGAGATCTTTCTGCAATGGGCACTTTTCATACTATAAGCAGTTTTTCCTAACAAATGCAAGATTTAACATTGGCTATCTCCGCAAGGAAACATCAGATCTGCTCAACCCATGGTTTTTTGGTCTTCGGGGAGGATGGGGAACATGAATATGTGTTTCTTTTTCGAATTTGAGCTCTTTCTGCAATGGGCACTTTTCATACTATAATCAGTTTTTCCTAACAAATGCAAGATATAACATGGGCTATCTCCGCAAGGAAACATGAGATCTGCAAACGTTATGGTTTTTTGTTCTTCGGGGAGGATGGGGAACATGAATATGTTTTTGTTTTTCGAATTTGAGCTCTATCTGAAATGAGCACTTTTCATGCTCTAAGCAGTTTTTCCTAACAAATGCAAGATATAACATTGGCTATCTCCGCAAGGAAACATCAGATCTGCACAACTCATGGTTTTTTGGTCTTCGGGGAGGATGGGGAACATGAATATGTGATTGTTTTTCGAATTTGAGCTCTTTCTGCAATGGGCACTTTTCATGCTATAAGCAGTTTTTCCTAACAAATGCAAGATATAACATTGGCTATCTCCGCAAGGAAACATCAGATCTGCACAACTCATGGTTTTTTGGTCTTCGGGGAGGATGGGGAACATGAATATGTGTTTGTTTTTCGAATTTGAGATCTTTCTGCAATGGGCACTTTTCATACTATAAGCAGTTTTTCCTAACAAATGCAAGCTATTACATTGGCAATCTCCGCAAGGAAACATCAGATCTGCTCAACTCATGGTTTTTTGGTCTTCGGGGAGGAGGGGGAACATGAATATGTGTTTGTTTTTCGAATTTGAGCTCTTTCTGCAATGGGCACTTTTCATACTATAAGCAGTTTTTCCTAACAAATGCAAGATATAACATTGGCTATCTCCGCAAGGAAACATCAGATCTGCACAACTCATGGTTTTTTGGTCTTCGGGGAGGAGGGGGAACATGAATATGTGTTTGTTTTTCGAATTTGAGATCTTTCTGCAATGGGCACTTTTCATACTATAAGCAGTTTTTCCTAACAAATGCAAGATTTAACATTGGCTATCTCCGCAAGGAAACATCAGATCTGCTCAACCCATGGTTTTTTGGTCTTCGGGGAGGATGGGGAACATGAATATGTGTTTCTTTTTCGAATTTGAGCTCTTTCTGCAATGGGCACTTTTCATACTATAAGCAGTTTTTCCTAACAAATGCAAGATATAACATGGGCTATCTCCGCAAGGAAACATGAGATCTGCAAACGTTATTGTTTTTTGGTCTTCGGGGAGGATGGGGAACATGAATATGTTTTTGTTTTTCGAATTTGAGCTCTATCTGAAATGAGCACTTTTCATGCTCTAAGCAGTTTTTCCTAACAAATGCAAGATATAACATTGGCTATCTCCGCAAGGAAACATCAGATCTGCACAACTCATGGTTTTTTGGTCTTCGGGGAGGATGGGGAACATGAATATGTGATTGTTTTTCGAATTTGAGCTCTTTCTGCAATGGGCACTTTTCATACTATAAGCAGTTTTTCCTAACAAATGCAAGATATAACATGGGCTATCTCCGCAAGGAAACATGAGATCTGCAAAAGTTATGGTTTTTTGTTCTTCGGGGAGGATGGGGAACATGAATATGTGTTTGTTTTTCGAATTTGACCTCTATCTGAAATGAGCACTTTTCATGCTCTAAGCAGTTTTTCCTAACAAATGCAAGATATAACATTGGCTATCTCCGCAAGGAAACATCAGATCTGCACAACTCATGGTTTTTTGGTCTTCGGGGAGGATGGGGAACATGAATATGTGTTTGATTTTCGAATTTGAGCTCTTTCTGCAATGGGCACTTTTCATGCTATAAGCAGTTTTTCCTAACAAATGCAAGATATAACATTGGCTATCTCCGCAAGGAAACATCAGATCTGCACAACTCATGGTTTTTTGGTCTTCGGGAAGGAGGGGGAACATGAATATGTGTTTGTTTTTCGAATTTGAGATCTTTCTGCAATGGGCACTTTTCATACTATAAGCAGTTTTTCCTAACAAATGCAAGATTTAACATTGGCTATCTCCGCAAGGAAACATCAGATCTGCTCAACCCATGGTTTTTTGGTCTTCGGGGAGGATGGGGAACATGAATATGTGTTTCTTTTTCGAATTTTAGCTCTTTCTGCAATGGGCACTTTTCATACTATAATCAGTTTTTCCTAACAAATGCAAGATATAACATGGGCTATCTCCGCAAGGAAACATGAGATCTGCAAACGTTATGGTTTTTTGTTCTTCGGGGAGGATGGGGAACATGAATATGTTTTTGTTTTTCGAATTTGAGCTCTATCTGAAATGAGCACTTTTCATGCTCTAAGCAGTTTTTCCTAACAAATGCAAGATATAACATTGGCTATGTCCGCAAGGAAACATCAGATCTGCACAACTCATGGTTTTTTGGTCTTCGGGGAGGATGGGGAACATGAATATGTGATTGTTTTTCGAATTTGAGCTCTTTCTGCAATGGGCACTTTTCATGCTATAAGCAGTTTTTCCTAACAAATGCAAGATATAACATTGGCTATCTCCGCAAGGAAACATCAGATCTGCACAACTCATGGTTTTTTGGTCTTCGGGGAGGATGGGGAACATGAATATGTGTTTGTTTTTCGAATTTGAGATCTTTCTGCAATGGGCACTTTTCATACTATAAGCAGTTTTTCCTAACAAATGCAAGCTATTACATTGGCAATCTCCGCAAGGAAACATCAGATCTGCTCAACTCATGGTTTTTTGGTCTTCGGGGAGGAGGGGGAACATGAATATGTGTTTGTTTTTCGAATTTGAGCTCTTTCTGCAATGGGCACTTTTCATACTATAAGCAGTTTTTCCTAACAAATGCAAGATATAACATTGGCTATCTCCGCAAGGAAACATCAGATCTGCACAACTCATGGTTTTTTGGTCTTCGGGGAGGAGGGGGAACATGAATATGTGATTGTTTTTCGAATTTGAGATCTTTCTGCAATGGGCACTTTTCATACTATAAGCAGTTTTTCCTAACAAATGCAAGATTTAACATTGGCTATCTCCGCAAGGAAACATCAGATCTGCTCAACCCATGGTTTTTTGGTCTTCGGGGAGGATGGGGAACATGAATATGTGTTTCTTTTTCGAATTTGAGCTCTTTCTGCAATGGGCACTTTTCATACTATAATCAGTTTTTCCTAACAAATGCAAGATATAACATGGGCTATCTCCGCAAGGAAACATGAGATCTGCAAACGTTATGGTTTTTTGTTCTTCGGGGAGGATGGGGAACATGAATATGTTTTTGTTTTTCGAATTTGAGCTCTATCTGAAATGAGCACTTTTCATGCTCTAAGCAGTTTTTCCTAACAAATGCAAGATATAACATTGGCTATCTCCGCAAGGAAACATCAGATCTGCACAACTCATGGTTTTTTGGTCTTCGGGGAGGATGGGGAACATGAATATGTGATTGTTTTTCGAATTTGAGCTCTTTCTGCAATGGGCACTTTTCATGCTATAAGCAGTTTTTCCTAACAAATGCAAGATATAACATTGGCTATCTCCGCAAGGAAACATCAGATCTGCACAACTCATGGTTTTTTGGTCTTCGGGGAGGATGGGGAACATGAATATGTGTTTGTTTTTCGAATTTGAGATCTTTCTGCAATGGGCACTTTTCATACTATAAGCAGTTTTTCCTAACAAATGCAAGCTATTACATTGGCAATCTCCGCAAGGAAACATCAGATCTGCTCAACTCATGGTTTTTTGGTCTTCGGGGAGGAGGGGGAACATGAATATGTGTTTGTTTTTCGAATTTGAGCTCTTTCTGCAATGGGCACTTTTCATACTATAAGCAGTTTTTCCTAACAAATGCAAGATATAACATTGGCTATCTCCGCAAGGAAACATCAGATCTGCACAACTCATGGTTTTTTGGTCTTCGGGGAGGAGGGGGAACATGAATATGTGTTTGTTTTTCGAATTTGAGATCTTTCTGCAATGGGCACTTTTCATACTATAAGCAGTTTTTCCTAACAAATGCAAGATTTAACATTGGCTATCTCCGCAAGGAAACATCAGATCTGCTCAACCCATGGTTTTTTGGTCTTCGGGGAGGATGGGGAACATGAATATGTGTTTCTTTTTCGAATTTGAGCTCTTTCTGCAATGGGCACTTTTCATACTATAAGCAGTTTTTCCTAACAAATGCAAGATATAACATGGGCTATCTCCGCAAGGAAACATGAGATCTGCAAACGTTATTGTTTTTTGGTCTTCGGGGAGGATGGGGAACATGAATATGTTTTTGTTTTTCGAATTTGAGCTCTATCTGAAATGAGCACTTTTCATGCTCTAAGCAGTTTTTCCTAACAAATGCAAGATATAACATTGGCTATCTCCGCAAGGAAACATCAGATCTGCACAACTCATGGTTTTTTGGTCTTCGGGGAGGATGGGGAACATGAATATGTGATTGTTTTTCGAATTTGAGCTCTTTCTGCAATGGGCACTTTTCATACTATAAGCAGTTTTTCCTAACAAATGCAAGATATAACATGGGCTATCTCCGCAAGGAAACATGAGATCTGCAAAAGTTATGGTTTTTTGTTCTTCGGGGAGGATGGG
Source organism: Vipera ursinii (assembly GCF_947247035.1). Classification (NCBI taxonomy): domain Eukaryota; kingdom Metazoa; phylum Chordata; class Lepidosauria; order Squamata; family Viperidae; genus Vipera; species Vipera ursinii. Next base: position 8,952,519 of record NC_139530.1, on the reverse strand, counting down.
GAACATGAATATGTGTTTGTTTTTCGAATTTGACCTCTATCTGAAATGAGCACTTTTCATGCTCTAAGCAGTTTTTCCTAACAAATGCAAGATATAACATTGGCTATCTCCGCAAGGAAACATCAGATCTGCACAACTCATGGTTTTTTGGTCTTCGGGGAGGAGGGGGAACATGAATATGTGTTTGTTTTTCGAATTTGAGATCTTTCTGCAATGGGCACTTTTCATACTATAAGCAGTTTTTCCTAACAAATGCAAGATTTAACATTGGCTATCTCCGCAAGGAAACATCAGATCTGCTCAACCCATGGTTTTTTGGTCTTCGGGGAGGATGGGGAACATGAATATGTGTTTCTTTTTCGAATTTGAGCTCTTTCTGCAATGGGCACTTTTCATACTATAAGCAGTTTTTCCTAACAAATGCAAGATATAACATGGGCTATCTCCGCAAGGAAACATGAGATCTGCAAACGTTATTGTTTTTTGGTCTTCGGGGAGGATGGGGAACATGAATATGTTTTTGTTTTTCGAATTTGAGCTCTATCTGAAATGAGCACTTTTCATGCTCTAAGCAGTTTTTCCTAACAAATGCAAGATATAACATTGGCTATCTCCGCAAGGAAACATCAGATCTGCACAACTCATGGTTTTTTGGTCTTCGGGGAGGATGGGGAATATGAATATGTGATTGTTTTTCGAATTTGAGCTCTTTCTGCAATGGGAACTTTTCATACTATAAGCAGTTTTTCCTAACAAATGCAAGATATAACATGGGCTATCTCCGCAAGGAAACATGAGATCTGCAAAAGTTATGGTTTTTTGTTCTTCGGGGAGGATGGGGAACATGAATATGTGTTTGTTTTTCGAATTTGACCTCTATCTGAAATGAGCACTTTTCATGCTCTAAGCAGTTTTTCCTAACAAATGCAAGATATAACATTGGCTATCTCTGCAAGGAAACATCAGATCTGCACAACTCATGGTTTTTTGGTCTTCGGGGAGGATGGGGAACATGAATATGTGATTGTTTTTCGAATTTGAGCTCTTTCTGCAATGGGCACTTTTCATGCTATAAGCAGTTTTTCCTAACAAATGCAAGATATAACATTGGCTATCTCCGCAAGGAAACATCAGATCTGCACAACTCATGGTTTTTTGGTCTTCGGGGAGGAGGGGGAACATGAATATGTGTTTGTTTTTCGAATTTGAGATCTTTCTGCAATGGGCACTTTTCATACTATAAGCAGTTTTTCCTAACAAATGCAAGATTTAACATTGGCTATCTCCGCAAGGAAACATCAGATCTGCTCAACCCATGGTTTTTTGGTCTTCGGGGAGGATGGGGAACATGAATATGTGTTTCTTTTTCGAATTTGAGCTCTTTCTGCAATGGGCACTTTTCATACTATAATCAGTTTTTCCTAACAAATGCAAGATATAACATGGGCTATCTCCGCAAGGAAACATGAGATCTGCAAACGTTATTGTTTTTTGGTCTTCGGGGAGGATGGGGAACATGAATATGTTTTTGTTTTTCGAATTTGAGCTCTATCTGAAATGAGCACTTTTCATGCTCTAAGCAGTTTTTCCTAACAAATGCAAGATATAACATTGGCTATCTCCGCAAGGAAACATCAGATCTGCACAACTCATGGTTTTTTGGTCTTCGGGGAGGATGGGGAACATGAATATGTGATTGTTTTTCGAATTTGAGCTCTTTCTGCAATGGGCACTTTTCATACTATAAGCAGTTTTTCCTAACAAATGCAAGATATAACATGGGCTATCTCCGCAAGGAAACATGAGATCTGCAAAAGTTATGGTTTTTTGTTCTTCGGGGAGGATGGGGAACATGAATATGTGTTTGTTTTTCGAATTTGACCTCTATCTGAAATGAGCACTTTTCATGCTCTAAGCAGTTTTTCCTAACAAATGCAAGATATAACATTGGCTATCTCCGCAAGGAAACATCAGATCTGCACAACTCATGGTTTTTTGGTCTTCGGGGAGGATGGGGAACATGAATATGTGATTGTTTTTCGAATTTGAGCTCTTTCTGCAATGGGCACTTTTCATGCTATAAGCAGTTTTTCCTAACAAATGCAAGATATAACATTGGCTATCTCCGCAAGGAAACATCAGATCTGCACAACTCATGGTTTTTTGGTCTTCGGGGAGGATGGGGAACATGAATATGTGTTTGTTTTTCGAATTTGAGATCTTTCTGCAATGGGCACTTTTCATACTATAAGCAGTTTTTCCTAACAAATGCAAGCTATTACATTGGCAATCTCCGCAAGGAAACATCAGATCTGCTCAACTCATGGTTTTTTGGTCTTCGGGGAGGAGGGGGAACATGAATATGTGTTTGTTTTTCGAATTTGAGCTCTTTCTGCAATGGGCACTTTTCATACTATAAGCAGTTTTTCCTAACAAATGCAAGATATAACATTGGCTATCTCCGCAAGGAAACATCAGATCTTCACAACTCATGGTTTTTTGGTCTTCGGGGAGGAGGGGGAACATGAATATGTGTTTCTTTTTCGAATTTGAGCTCTTTCTGCAATGGGCACTTTTCATACTATAAGCAGTTTTTCCTAACAAATGCAAGATATAACATGGGCTATCTCCGCAAGGAAACATGAGATCTGCAAACGTTATTGTTTTTTGGTCTTCAGGGAGGATGGGGAACATGAATATGTTTTTGTTTTTCGAATTTGAGCTCTATCTGAAATGAGCACTTTTCATGCTCTAAGCAGTTTTTCCTAACAAATGCAAGATATAACATTGGCTATCTCCGCAAGGAAACATCAGATCTGCACAACTCATGGTTTTTTGGTCTTCGGGGAGGATGGGGAACATGAATATGTGATTGTTTTTCGAATTTGAGCTCTTTCTGCAATGGGCACTTTTCATACTATAAGCAGTTTTTCCTAACAAATGCAAGATATAACATGGGCTATCTCCGCAAGGAAACATGAGATCTGCAAAAGTTATGGTTTTTTGTTCTTCGGGGAGGATGGGGAACATGAATATGTGTTTGTTTTTCGAATTTGACCTCTATCTGAAATGAGCACTTTTCATGCTCTAAGCAGTTTTTCCTAACAAATGCAAGATATAACATTGGCTATCTCCGCAAGGAAACATCAGATCTGCACAACTCATGGTTTTTTGGTCTTCGGGGAGGATGGGGAACATGAATATGTGTTTGTTTTTCGAATTTGAGATCTTTCTGCAATGGGCACTTTTCATGCTATAAGCAGTTTTTCCTAACAAATGCAAGATATAACATTGGCTATCTCCGCAAGGAAACATCAGATCTGCACAACTCATGGTTTTTTGGTCTTCGGGGAGGATGGGGAACATGAATATGTGTTTGTTTTTCGAATTTGAGATCTTTCTGCAATGGGCACTTTTCATACTATAAGCAGTTTTTCCTAACAAATGCAAGCTATTACATTGGCAATCTCCGCAAGGAAACATCAGATCTGCTCAACTCATGGTTTTTTGGTCTTCGGGGAGGAGGGGGAACATGAATATGTGTTTGTTTTTCGAATTTGAGCTCTTTCTGCAATGGGCACTTTTCATACTATAAGCAGTTTTTCCTAACAAATGCAAGATATAACATGGGCTATCTCCGCAAGGAAACATGAGATCTGCAAACGTTATGGTTTTTTGGTCTTCGGGGAGGATGGGGAACATGAATATGTTTTTGTTTTTTGAATTTGAGCTCTATCTGAAATGAGCACTTTTCATGCTCTAAGCAGTTTTTCCTAACAAATGCAAGATATAACATTGGCTATCTCCGCAAGGAAACATCAGATCTGCACAAGTCATGGTTTTTTGGTCTTCGGGGAGGATGGGGAACATGAATATGTGATTGTTTTTCGAATTTGAGCTCTTTCTGCAATGGGCACTTTTCATACTATAAGCAGTTTTTCCTAACAAATGCAAGATATAACATGGGCTATCTCCGCAAGGAAACATGAGATCTGCAAAAGTTATGGTTTTTTGTTCTTCGGGGAGGATGGGGAACATGAATATGTGTTTGTTTTTCGAATTTGACCTCTATCTGAAATGAGCACTTTTCATGCTCTAAGCAGTTTTTCCTAACAAATGCAAAATATAACATTGGCTATCTCCGCAAGGAAACATCAGATAATGCACAACTCATGGTTTTTTGGTCTTCGGGGAGGATGGGGAACATGAATATGTGATTGTTTTTCGAATTTGAGATCTTTCTGCAATGGGCACTTTTCATGCTATAAGCAGTTTTTCCTAACAAATGCAAGATATAACATGGGCTATCTCCGCAAGGAAACATGAGATCTGCAAAAGTTATGTTTTTTTGTTCTTCGGGGAGGATGGGGAACATGAATATGTGTTTGTTTTTCGAATTTGACCTCTATCTGAAATGAGCACTTTTCTAAGCAGTTTTTCCTAACAAATGCAAGATATAACATTGGCTATCTCCGCAAGGAAACATCAGATCTGCACAACTCATGGTTTTTTGGTCTTCGGGGAGGATGGGGAACATGAATATGTTTTTGTTTTTCGAATTTGAGCTCTTTCAGCAAGGGCACTTTTCATACTATAAGCAGTTTTTCCTAACAAATGCAAGATATAACATGGGCTATCTCCGCAAGGAAACATCAGATCTGCACAACTCATGGTTTTTTGGTCTTCGGGGAGGAGGGGGAACATGAATATGTGTTTGTTTTTCGAATTTGAGATCTTTCTGCAATGGGCACTTTTCATACTATAAGCAGTTTTTCCTAACAAATGCAAGATTTAACATTGGCTATCTCCGCAAGGAAACATCAGATCTGCTCAACCCATGGTTTTTTGGTCTTCGGGGAGGATGGGGAACATGAATATGTGTTTGTTTTTCGAATTTGAGCTCTTTCTGCAATGGGCACTTTTCATGCTATAAGCAGTTTTTCCTAACAAATGCAATATATAACATTGGCTATCTCCGCAAGGAAACATCAGATCTGCACAACTCATGGTTTTTTGATCTTCGGGGAGGATGGGGAACATGAATATGTGTTTGTTTTTCGAATTTGACCTCTATCTGAAATGAGCACTTTTCATGCTCTAAGCAGTTTTTCCTAACAAATGCAAGATATAACATTGGCTATCTCCGCAAGGAAACATCAGATCTGCAAACGTTATGGTTTTTTGGTCTTCGGGGAGGATGGGGAACATGAATATGTATTTGTTTTTCGAATTTGAGCTCTATCTGAAATGAGCACTTTTCATGCTCTAAGCAGTTTTTCCTAACAAATGCAGGCTATTACATTGGCAATCTCCGCAAGGAAACATCAGATCTGCTCAACTCATGGTTTTTTGGTCTTCGGGGAGGATGGGGAACATGAATATGTGTTTGTTTTTCGAATTTGAGATCTTTCTGCAATGGGCACTTTTCATACTATAAGCAGTTTTTCCTAACAAATGCAAGCTATTACATTGGCAATCTCCGCAAGGAAACATCAGATCTGCTCAACTCATGGTTTTTTGGTCTTCGGGGAGGAGGGGGAACATGAATATGTGTTTGTTTTTCGAATTTGAGCTCTTTCTGCAATGGGCACTTTTCATACTATAAGCAGTTTTTCCTAACAAATGCAAGATATAACATTGGCTATCTCCGCAAGGAAACATCAGATCTGCTCAACCCATGGTTTTTTGGTCTTCGGGGAGGATGGGGAACATGAATATGTGTTTCTTTTTCGAATTTGAGCTCTTTCTGCAATGGGCACTTTTCATACTATAAGCAGTTTTTCCTAACAAATGCAAGATATAACATGGGCTATCTCCGCAAGGAAACATGAGATCTGCAAAAGTTATGGTTTTTTGTTCTTCGGGGAGGATGGGGAACATGAATATGTGTTTGTTTTTCGAATTTGACCTCTATCTGAAATGAGCACTTTTCATGCTCTAAGCAGTTTTTCCTAACAAATGCAAGATATAACATTGGCTATCTCCGCAAGGAAACATCAGATCTGCACAACTCATGGTTTTTTGGTCTTCGGGGAGGATGGGGAACATGAATATGTGTTTGTTTTTCGAATTTGAGCTCTTTCTGCAATGGGCACTTTTCATGCTATAAGCAGTTTTTCCTAACAAATGCAATATATAACATTGGCTATCTCCGCAAGGAAACATCAGATCTGCACAACTCATGGTTTTTTGGTCTTCGGGGAGGATGGGGAACATGAATATGTGTTTGTTTTTCGAATTTGAGATCTTTCTGCAATGGGCACTTTTCATACTATAAGCAGTATTTCCTAACAAATGCAAGCTATTACATTGGCAATCTCCGCAAGGAAACATCAGATCTGCTCAACTCATGGTTTTTTGGTCTTCGGGGAGGAGGGGGAACATGAATATGTGTTTGTTTTTCGAATTTGAGCTCTTTCTGCAATGGGCACTTTTCATACTATAAGCAGTTTTTCCTAACAAATGCAAGATATAACATGGGCTATCTCCGCAAGGAAACATGAGATCTGCAAACGTTATGGTTTTTTGGTCTTCGGGGAGGATGGGGAACATGAATATGTATTTGTTTTTCGAATTTGAGCTCTATCTGAAATGAGCACTTTTCATGCTCTAAGCAGTTTTTCCTAACAAATGCAAGCTATTACATTGGCAATCTCCGCAAGGAAACATCAGATCTGCTCAACTCATGGTTTTTTGGTCTTCGGGGAGGATGGGGAACATGAATATGTGTTTGTTTTTCGAATTTGAGATCTTTCTGCAATGGGCACTTTTCATACTATAAGCAGTTTTTCCTAACAAATGCAAGCTATTACATTGGCAATCTCCGCAAGGAAACATCAGATCTGCTCAACTCATGGTTTTTTGGTCTTCGGGGAGGAGGGGGAACATGAATATGTGTTTGTTTTTCGAATTTGAGCTCTTTCTGCAATGGGCACTTTTCATACTATAAGCAGTTTTTCCTAATAAATGCAAGATATAACATTGGCTATCTCCGCAAGGAAACATCAGATCTGCACAACTCATGGTTTTTTGGTCTTCGGGGAGGAGGGGGAACATGAATATGTGTTTGTTTTTCGAATTTGAGATCTTTCTGCAATGGGCACTTTTCATACTATAAGCAGTTTTTCCTAACAAATGCAAGATTTAACATTGGCTATCTCCGCAAGGAAACATCAGATCTGCTCAACCCATGGTTTTTTGGTCTTCGGGGAGGATGGGGAACATGAATATGTGTTTGTTTTTCGAATTTGAGCTCTTTCTGCAATGGGCACTTTTCATGCTATAAGCAGTTTTTCCTAACAAATGCAATATATAACATGGGCTATCTCCGCAAGGAAACATCAGATCTGCACAACTCATGGTTTTTTGGTCTTCGGGGAGGATGGGGAACATGAATATGTGTTTGTTTTTCGAATTTGAGATCTTTCTGCAATGGGCACTTTTCATACTATAAGCAGTTTTTCCTAACAAATGCAAGCTATTACATTGGCAATCTCCGCAAGGAAACATCAGATCTGCTCAACTCATGGTTTTTTGGTCTTCGGGGAGGAGGGTGAACATGAATATGTGTTTGTTTTTCGAATTTGAGCTCTTTCTGCAATGGGCACTTTTCATACTATAAGCAGTTTTTCCTAACAAATGCAAGATATAACATGGGCTATCTCCGCAAGGAAACATGAGATCTGCAAACGTTATGGTTTTTTGGTCTTTGGGGAGGATGGGGAACATGAATATGTATTTGTTTTTCGAATTTGAGCTCTATCTGAAATGAGCACTTTTCATCCTATAAGCAGTTTTTCCTAACAAATGCAAGATATAACATTGGCTATCTCCGCAAGGAAACATCAGATCTGCACAACTCATGGTTTTTTGGTCTTCGGGGAGGATGGGGAACATGAATATGTGTTTGTTTTTCGAATTTGAGATCTTTCTGCAATGGGCACTTTTCATACTATAAGCAGTTTTTCCTAACAAATGCAAGCTATTACATTGGCAATCTACGCAAGGAAACATCAGATCTGCTCAACTCATGGTTTTTTGGTCTTCGGGGAGGAGGGGGAACATGAATATGTGTTTGTTTTTCGAATTTGAGCTCTTTCTGCAATGGGCACTTTTCATACTATAAGCAGTTTTTCCTAACAAATGCAAGATATAACATTGGCTATCTCCGCAAGGAAACATCAGATCTGCACAACTCATGGTTTTTTGGTCTTTGGGGAACAGGGGGAACATGAATATGTGTTTGTTTTTCGAATTTGAGCTCTTTCTGCAATGGGCACTTTTCATACTATAAGCAGTTTTTCCTAACAAATGCAAGATATAACATGGGCTATCTCCGCAAGGAAACATGAGATCTGCAAAAGTTATGGTTTTTTGTTCTTCGGGGAGGATGGGGAACATGAATATGTGTTTGTTTTTCGAATTTGACCTCTATCTGAAATGAGCACTTTTCATGCTCAAAGCAGTTTTTCCTAACAAATGCAAGATATAACATTGGCTATCTCCGCAAGGAAACATCAGATCTGCACAACTCATGGTTTTTTGGTCTTCGGGGAGGATGGGGAACATGAATATGTGATTGTTTTTCGAATTTGAGCTCTTTCTGCAATGGGCACTTTTCATGCTATAAGCAGTTTTTCCTAACAAATGCAAGATATAACATTGGCTATCTCCGCAAGGAAACATCAGATCTGCACAACTCATGGTTTTTTGGTCTTCGGGGAGGATGGGGAACATGAATATGTGTTTGTTTTTCGAATTTGAGATCTTTCTGCAATGGGCACTTTTCATACTATAAGCAGTTTTTCCTAACAAATGCAAGCTATTACATTGGCAATCTCCGCAAGGAAACATCAGATCTGCTCAACTCATGGTTTTTTGGTCTTCGGGGAGGAGGGGGAACATGAATATGTGTTTGTTTTTCGAATTTGAGCTCTTTCTGCAATGGGCACTTTTCATACTATAAGCAGTTTTTCCTAACAAATGCAAGATATAACATTGGCTATCTCCGCAAGGAAACATCAGATCTGCACAACTCATGGTTTTTTGGTCTTCGGGGAGGAGGGGGAACATGAATATGTGTTTCTTTTTCGAATTTGAGCTCTTTCTGCAATGGGCACTTTTCATACTATAAGCAGTTTTTCCTAACAAATGCAAGATATAACATGGGCTATCTCCGCAAGGAAACATGAGATCTGCAAACGTTATTGTTTTTTGGTCTTCGGGGAGGATGGGGAACATGAATATGTTTTTGTTTTTCGAATTTGAGCTCTATCTGAAATGAGCACTTTTCATGCTCTAAGCAGTTTTTCCTAACAAATGCAAGATATAACATTGGCTATCTCCGCAAGGAAACATCAGATCTGCACAACTCATGGTTTTTTGGTCTTCGGGGAGGATGGGGAACATGAATATGTGATTGTTTTTCGAATTTGAGCTCTTTCTGCAATGGGCACTTTTCATACTATAAGCAGTTTTTCCTAACAAATGCAAGATATAACATGGGCTATCTCCGCAAGGAAACATGAGATCTGCAAAAGTTATGGTTTTTTGTTCTTCGGGGAGGATGGGGAACATGAATATGTGTTTGTTTTTCGAATTTGACCTCTATCTGAAATGAGCACTTTTCATGCTCTAAGCAGTTTTTCCTAACAAATGCAAGATATAACATTGGCTATCTCCGCAAGGAAACATCAGATCTGCACAACTCATGGTTTTTTGGTCTTCGGGGAGGATGGGGAACATGAATATGTGTTTGTTTTTCGAATTTGAGCTCTTTCTGCAATGGGCACTTTTCATGCTATAAGCAGTTTTTCCTAACAAATGCAAGATATAACATTGGCTATCTCCGCAAGGAAACATCAGATCTGCACAACTCATGGTTTTTTGGTCTTCGGGGAGGATGGGGAACATGAATATGTGTTTGTTTTTCGAATTTGAGATCTTTCTGCAATGGGCACTTTTCATACTATAAGCAGTTTTTCCTAACAAATGCAAGCTATTACATTGGCAATCTCCGCAAGGAAACATCAGATCTGCTCAACTCATGGTTTTTTGGTCTTCGGGGAGGAGGGGGAACATGAATATGTGTTTGTTTTTCGAATTTGAGCTCTTTCTGCAATGGGCACTTTTCATACTATAAGCAGTTTTTCCTAACAAATGCAAGATATAACATGGGCTATCTCCGCAAGGAAACATGAGATCTGCAAACGTTATGGTTTTTTGGTCTTCGGGGAGGATGGGGAACATGAATATGTTTTTGTTTTTCGAATTTGAGCTCTATCTGAAATGAGCACTTTTCATGCTCTAAGCAGTTTTTCCTAACAAATGCAAGATATAACATTGGCTATCTCCGCAAGGAAACATCAGATCTGCACAAGTCATGGTTTTTTGGTCTTCGGGGAGGATGGGGAACATGAATATGTGATTGTTTTTCGAATTTGAGCTCTTTCTGCAATGGGCACTTTTCATACTATAAGCAGTTTTTCCTAACAAATGCAAGATATAACATGGGCTATCTCCGCAAGGAAACATGAGATCTGCAAAAGTTATGGTTTTTTGTTCTTCGGGGAGGATGGGGAACATGAATATGTGTTTGTTTTTCGAATTTGACCTCTATCTGAAATGAGCACTTTTCATGCTCTAAGCAGTTTTTCCTAACAAATGCAAAATATAACATTGGCTATCTCCGCAAGGAAACATCAGATAATGCACAACTCATGGTTTTTTGGTCTTCGGGGAGGATGGGGAACATGAATATGTGATTGTTTTTCGAATTTGAGATCTTTCTGCAATGGGCACTTTTCATGCTCTAAGCAGTTTTTCCTAACAAATGCAAGATATAACATTGGCTATCTCCGCAAGGAAACATCAGATCTGCACAACTCATGGTTTTTTGTTCTTCGGGGAGGCGGGGGAACATGAAAATGTGTTTGTTTTTCGAATTTGACCTCTATCTGAAATGGGCACTTTTCATGCTATAAGCAGTTTTTCCTAACAAATGCAAGATATAACATGGGCTATCTCCGCAAGGAAACATGAGATCTGCAAAAGTTATGTTTTTTTGTTCTTCGGGGAGGATGGGGAACATGAATATGTGTTTGTTTTTCGAATTTGACCTCTATCTGAAATGAGCACTTTTCTAAGCAGTTTTTCCTAACAAATGCAAGATATAACATTGGCTATCTCCGCAAGGAAACATCAGATCTGCTCAACCCATGGTTTTTTGGTCTTCGGGGAGGATGGGGAACATGAATATGTTTTTGTTTTTCGAATTTGAGCTCTTTCAGCAAGGGCACTTTTCATACTATAAGCAGTTTTTCCTAACAAATGCAAGATATAACATGGGCTATCTCCGCAAGGAAACATCAGATCTGCACAACTCATGGTTTTTTGGTCTTCGGGGAGGAGGGGGAACATGAATATGTGTTTGTTTTTCGAATTTGAGATCTTTCTGCAATGGGCACTTTTCATACTATAAGCAGTTTTTCCTAACAAATGCAAGATTTAACATTGGCTATCTCCGCAAGGAAACATCAGATCTGCTCAACCCATGGTTTTTTGGTCTTCGGGGAGGATGGGGAACATGAATATGTGTTTGTTTTTCGAATTTGAGCTCTTTCTGCAATGGGCACTTTTCATGCTATAAGCAGTTTTTCCTAACAAATGCAATATATAACATTGGCTATCTCCGCAAGGAAACATCAGATCTGCACAACTCATGGTTTTTTGATCTTCGGGGAGGATGGGGAACATGAATATGTGTTTGTTTTTCGAATTTGAGATCTTTCTGCAATGGGCACTTTTCATACTATAAGCAGTTTTTCCTAACAAATGCAAGCTATTACATTGGCAATCTCCGCAAGGAAACATCAGATCTGCTCAACTCATGGTTTTTTGGGCTTCGGGGAGGAGGGGGAACATGAATATGTGTTTGTTTTTCGAATTTGAGCTCTTTCTGCAATGGGCACTTTTCATACTATAAGCAGTTTTTCCTAACAAATGCAAGATATAACATGGGCTATCTCCGCAAGGAAACATGAGATCTGCAAACGTTATGGTTTTTTGGTCTTCGGGGAGGATGGGGAACATGAATATGTATTTGTTTTTCGAATTTGAGCTCTATCTGAAATGAGCACTTTTCATGCTCTAAGCAGTTTTTCCTAACAAATGCAAGCTATTACATTGGCAATCTCCGCAAGGAAACATCAGATCTGCTCAACTCATGGTTTTTTGGTCTTCGGGGAGGATGGGGAACATGAATATGTGTTTGTTTTTCGAATTTGAGATCTTTCTGCAATGGGCACTTTTCATACTATAAGCAGTTTTTCCTAACAAATGCAAGCTATTACATTGGCAATCTCCGCAAGGAAACATCAGATCTGCTCAACTCATGGTTTTTTGGTCTTCGGGGAGGAGGGGGAACATGAATATGTGTTTGTTTTTCGAATTTGAGCTCTTTCTGCAATGGGCACTTTTCATACTATAAGCAGTTTTTCCTAACAAATGCAAGATATAACATTGGCTATCTCCGCAAGGAAACATCAGATCTGCTCAACCCATGGTTTTTTGGTCTTCGGGGAGGATGGGGAACATGAATATGTGTTTCTTTTTCGAATTTGAGCTCTTTCTGCAATGGGCACTTTTCATACTATAAGCAGTTTTTCCTAACAAATGCAAGATATAACATGGGCTATCTCCGCAAGGAAACATGAGATCTGCAAAAGTTATGGTTTTTTGTTCTTCGGGGAGGATGGGGAACATGAATATGTGTTTGTTTTTCGAATTTGACCTCTATCTGAAATGTGCACTTTTCATGCTCTAAGCAGTTTTTCCTAACAAATGCAAGATATAACATTGGCTATCTCCGCAAGGAAACATCAGATCTGCACAACTCATGGTTTTTTGGTCTTCGGGGAGGATAGGGAACATGAATATGTGTTTGTTTTTCGAATTTGAGCTCTTTCTGCAATGGGCACTTTTCATGCTATAAGCAGTTTTTCCTAACAAATGCAATATATAACATTGGCTATCTCCGCAAGGAAACATCAGATCTGCACAACTCATGGTTTTTTGGTCTTCGGGGAGGATGGGGAACATGAATATGTGTTTGTTTTTCGAATTTGAGATCTTTCTGCAATGGGCACTTTTCATACTATAAGCAGTTTTTCCTAACAAATGCAAGCTATTACATTGGCAATCTCCGCAAGGAAACATCAGATCTGCTCAACTCATGGTTTTTTGGTCTTCGGGGAGGAGGGGGAACATGAATATGTGTTTGTTTTTCGAATTTGAGCTCTTTCTGCAATGGGCACTTTTCATACTATAAGCAGTTTTTCCTAACAAATGCAAGATATAACATGGGCTATCTCCGCAAGGAAACATGAGATCTGCAAACGTTATGGTTTTTTGGTCTTCGGGGAGGATGGGGAACATGAATATGTATTTGTTTTTCGAATTTGAGCTCTATCTGAAATGAGCACTTTTCATGCTCTAAGCAGTTTTTCCTAACAAATGCAAGCTATTACATTGGCAATCTCCGCAAGGAAACATCAGATCTGCTCAACTCATGGTTTTTTGGTCTTCGGGGAGGATGGGGAACATGAATATGTGTTTGTTTTTCGAATTTGAGATCTTTCTGCAATGGGCACTTTTCATACTATAAGCAGTTTTTCCTAACAAATGCAAGCTATTACATTGGCAATCTCCGCAAGGAAACATCAGATCTGCTCAACTCATGGTTTTTTGGTCTTCGGGGAGGAGGGGGAACATGAATATGGGTTTGTTTTTCGAATTTGAGCTCTTTCTGCAATGGGCACTTTTCATACTATAAGCAGTTTTTCCTAACAAATGCAAGATATAACATTGGCTATCTCCGCAAGGAAACATCAGATCTGCACAACTCATGGTTTTTTGGTCTTCGGGGAGGAGGGGGAACATGAATATGTGTTTGTTTTTCGAATTTGAGCTCTTTCTGCAATGGGCACTTTTCATACTATAAGCAGTTTTTCCTAACAAATGCAAGCTATTACATTGGCAATCTCCGCAAGGAAACATCAGATCTGCTCAACTCATGGTTTTTTGGTCTTCGGGGAGGAGGGGGAACATGAATATGTGTTTGTTTTTCGAATTTGAGCTCTTTCTGCAATGGACACTTTTCATACTATAAGCAGTTTTTCCTAACAAATGCAAGATATAACATGGGCTATCTCCGCAAGGAAACATGAGATCTGCAAACGTTATGGTTTTTTGGTCTTCGGGGAGGATGGGGAACATGAATATGTATTTGTTTTTCGAATTTGAGCTCTATCTGAAATGAGCACTTTTCATGCTATAAGCAGTTTTTCCTAACAAATGCAAGATATAACATTGGCTATCTCCGCAAGGAAACATCAGATCTGCACAACTCATGGTTTTTTGGTCTTCGGGGAGGATGGGGAACATGAATATGTGTTTGTTTTTCGAATTTGAGATCTTTCTGCAATGGGCACTTTTCATACTATAAGCAGTTTTTCCTAACAAATGCAAGCTATTACATTGGCAATCTCTGCAAGGAAACATCAGATCTGCTCAACTCATGGTTTTTTGGTCTTCGGGGAGGAGGGGGAACATGAATATGTGTTTGTTTTTCGAATTTGAGCTCTTTCTGCAATGGGCACTTTTCATACTATAAGCAGTTTTTCCTAACAAATGCAAGATATAACATTGGCTATCTCCGCAAGGAAACATCAGATCTGCACAACTCATGGTTTTTTGGTCTTTGGGGAACAGGGGGAACATGAATATGTGTTTGTTTTTCGAATTTGAGCTCTTTCTGCAATGGGCACTTTTCATACTATAAGCAGTTTTTCCTAACAAATGCAAGATTTAACATTGGCTATCTCCGCAAGGAAACATCACATCTGCTCAACCCATGGTTTTTTGGTCTTCGGGGAGGATGGGGAACATGAATATGTGTTTCTTTTTCGAATTTGAGCTCTTTCTGCAATGGGCACTTTTCATACTATAAGCAGTTTTTCCTAACAAATGCAAGATATAACATGGGCTATCTCCGCAAGGAAACATGAGATCTGCAAACGTTATTGTTTTTTGGTCTTCGGGGAGGATGGGGAACATGAATATGTTTTTGTTTTTCGAATTTGAGCTCTATCTGAAATGAGCACTTTTCATGCTCTAAGCAGTTTTTCCTAACAAATGCAAGATATAACATTGGCTATCTCCGCAAGGAAACATCAGATCTGCACAACTCATGGTTTTTTGGTCTTCGGGGAGGATGGGGAACATGAATATGTGATTGTTTTTCGAATTTGAGCTCTTTCTGCAATGGGCACTTTTCATACTATAAGCAGTTTTTCCTAACAAATGCAAGATATAACATGGGCTATCTCCGCAAGGAAACATGAGATCTGCAAAAGTTATGGTTTTTTGTTCTTCGGGGAGGATGGGGAACATGAATATGTGTTTGTTTTTCGAATTTGACCTCTATCTGAAATGAGCACTTTTCATGCTCTAAGCAGTTTTTCCTAACAAATGCAAGATATAACATTGGCTATCTCCGCAAGGAAACATCAGATCTGCACAACTCATGGTTTTTTGGTCTTCGGGGAGGATGGGGAACATGAATATGTGTTTGTTTTTCGAATTTGAGCTCTTTCTGCAATGGGCACTTTTCATGCTATAAGCAGTTTTTCCTAACAAATGCAAGATATAACATTGGCTATCTCCGCAAGGAAACATCAGATCTGCTCAACCCATGGATTTTTGGTCTTCGGGGAGGAGGGGGAACATGAATATGTGTTTCTTTTTCGAATTTGAGCTCTTTCTGCAATGGGCACTTTTCATACTATAAGCAGTTTTTCCTAACAAATGCAAGATATAACATGGGCTATCTCCGCAAGGAAACATGAGATCTGCAAACGTTATGGTTTTTTGTTCTTCGGGGAGGATGGGGAACATGAATATGTTTTTGTTTTTCGAATTTGAGCTCTATCTGAAATGAGCACTTTTCATGCTCTAAGCAGTTTTTCCTAACAAATGCAAGATATAACATTGGCTATCTCCGCAAGGAAACATCAGATCTGCACAACTCATGGTTTTTTGGTCTTCGGGGAGGATGGGGAACATGAATATGTGATTGTTTTTCGAATTTGAGCTCTTTCTGCAATGGGCACTTTTCATACTATAAGCAGTTTTTCCTAACAAATGCAAGATATAACATGGGCTATCTCCGCAAGGAAACATGAGATCTGCAAAAGTTATGGTTTTTTGTTCTTCGGGGAGGATGGGGAACATGAATATGTGTTTGTTTTTCGAATTTGACCTCTATCTGAAATGAGCACTTTTCATGCTCTAAGCAGTTTTTCCTAACAAATGCAAGATATAACATTGGCTATCTCCGCAAGGAAACATCAGATCTGCACAACTCATTGTTTTTTGGTCTTCGGGGAGGAGGGGGAACATGAATATGTGATTGTTTTTCGAATTTGAGCTCTTTCTGCAATGGGCACTTTTCATGCTATAAGCAGTTTTTCCTAACAAATGCAAGATATAACATGGGCTATCTCCGCAAGGAAATATCAGATCTGCAAACGTTATGGTTTTTTGGTCTTCGGGGAGGATGGGGAACATGAATATGTTTTTGTTTTTCGAATTTGAGCTCTTTCTGCAATGGGCACTTTTCATGCTATAAGCACTTTTTCCTAACAAATGCAAGATATAACATGGGCTATCTCCGCAAGGAAACATGAGATCTGCAAACGTTATGGTTTTTTGGTCTTCGGGGAGGATGGGGAACATGAATATGTGTTTGTTTTTCGAATTTGAGCTCTATCTGAAATGAGCACTTTTCATGCTCTAAGCAGTTTTTCCTAACAAATGCAAGATATAACATTGGCTATCTCCGCAAGGAAACATCAGATCTGCACAACTCATGGTTTTTTGGTCTTCGGGGAGGATGGGGAACATGAATATGTGATTGTTTTTCGAATTTGAGCTCTTTCTGCAATGGGCACTTTTCATACTATAAGCAGTTTTTCCTAACAAATGCAAGATATAACATGGGCTATCTCCGCAAGGAAACATGAGATCTGCAAAAGTTATGGTTTTTTGTTCTTCGGGGAGGATGGGGAACATGAATATGTGTTTGTTTTTCGAATTTGACCTCTATCTGAAATGAGCACTTTTCATGCTCTAAGCAGTTTTTCCTAACAAATGCAAGATATAACATTGGCTATCTCCGCAAGGAAACATCAGATCTGCACAACTCATGGTTTTTTGGTCTTCGTGGAGGAGGGGGAACATGAATATGTGTTTGTTTTTCGAATTTGAGATCTTTCTGCAATGGGCACTTTTCATACTATAAGCAGTTTTTCCTAACAAATGCAAGATTTAACATTGGCTATCTCCGCAAGGAAACATCAGATCTGCTCAACCCATGGTTTTTTGGTCTTCGGGGAGGATGGGGAACATGAATATGTGTTTCTTTTTCGAATTTGAGCTCTTTCTGCAATGGGCACTTTTCATACTATAAGCAGTTTTTCCTAACAAATGCAAGATATAACATGGGCTATCTCCGCAAGGAAACATGAGATCTGCAAACGTTATTGTTTTTTGGTCTTCGGGGAGGATGGGGAACATGAATATGTTTTTGTTTTTCGAATTTGAGCTCTATCTGAAATGAGCACTTTTCATGCTCTAAGCAGTTTTTCCTAACAAATGCAAGATATAACATTGGCTATCTCCGCAAGGAAACATCAGATCTGCACAACTCATGGTTTTTTGGTCTTCGGGGAGGATGGGGAACATGAATATGTGATTGTTTTTCGAATTTGAGCTCTTTCTGCAATGGGCACTTTTCATACTATAAGCAGTTTTTCCTAACAAATGCAAGATATAACATGGGCTATCTCCGCAAGGAAACATGAGATCTGCAAAAGTTATGGTTTTTTGTTCTTCGGGGAGGATGGGGAACATGAATATGTGTTTGTTTTTCGAATTTGACCTCTATCTGAAATGAGCACTTTTCATGCTCTAAGCAGTTTTTCCTAACAAATGCAAGATATAACATTGGCTATCTCCGCAAGGAAACATCAGATCTGCACAACTCATGGTTTTTTGGTCTTCGGGGAGGATGGGGAACATGAATATGTGATTGTTTTTCGAATTTGAGCTCTTTCTGCAATGGGCACTTTTCATGCTATAAGCAGTTTTTCCTAACAAATGCAAGATATAACATTGGCTATCTCCGCAAGGAAACATCAGATCTGCACAACTCATGGTTTTTTGGTCTTCGGGGAGGAGGGGGAACATGAATATGTGTTTGTTTTTCGAATTTGAGATCTTTCTGCAATGGGCACTTTTCATACTATAAGCAGTTTTTCCTAACAAATGCAAGATTTAACATTGGCTATCTCCGCAAGGAAACATCAGATCTGCTCAACCCATGGTTTTTTGGTCTTCGGGGAGGATGGGGAACATGAATATGTGTTTCTTTTTCGAATTTGAGCTCTTTCTGCAATGGGCACTATTCATACTATAAGCAGTTTTTCCTAACAAATGCAAGATATAACATGGGCTATCTCCGCAAGGAAACATGAGATCTGCAAACGTTATTGTTTTTTGGTCTTCGGGGAGGATGGGGAACATGAATATGATTTTGTTTTTCGAATTTGAGCTCTATCTGAAATGAGCACTTTTCATGCTCTAAGCAGTTTTTCCTAACAAATGCAAGATATAACATTGGCTATCTCCACAAGGAAACATCAGATCTGCACAACTCATGGTTTTTTGGTCTTCGGGGAGGATGGGGAACATGAATATGTGATTGTTTTTCGAATTTGAGCTCTTTCTGCAATGGGCACTTTTCATACTATAAGCAGTTTTTCCTAACAAATGCAAGATATAACATGGGCTATCTCCGCAAGGAAACATGAGATCTGCAAAAGTTATGGTTTTTTGTTCTTTGGGGAGGATGGGGAACATGAATATGTGTTTGTTTTTCGAATTTGACCTCTATCTGAAATGAGCACTTTTCATGCTCTAAGCAGTTTTTCCTAACAAATGCAAGATATAACATTGGCTATCTCCGCAAGGAAACATCAGATCTGCACAACTCATGGTTTTTTGGTCTTCGGGGAGGATGGGGAACATGAATATGTGTTTGATTTTCGAATTTGAGCTCTTTCTGCAATGGGCACTTTTCATGCTATAAGCAGTTTTTCCTAACAAATGCAAGATATAACATTGGCTATCTCCGCAAGGAAACATCAGATCTGCACAACTCATGGTTTTTTGGTCTTCGGGGAGGAGGGGGAACATGAATATGTGTTTGTTTTTCGAATTTGAGATCTTTCTGCAATGGGCACTTTTCATACTATAAGCAGTTTTTCCTAACAAATGCAAGATTTAACATTGGCTATCTCCGCAAGGAAACATCAGATCTGCTCAACCCATGGTTTTTTGGTCTTCGGGGAGGATGGGGAACATGAATATGTGTTTCTTTTTCGAATTTGAGCTCTTTCTGCAATGGGCACTTTTCATACTATAATCAGTTTTTCCTAACAAATGCAAGATATAACATGGGCTATCTCCGCAAGGAAACATGAGATCTGCAAACGTTATTGTTTTTTGGTCTTCGGGGAGGATGGGGAACATGAATATGTTTTTGTTTTTCGAATTTGAGCTCTATCTGAAATGAGCACTTTTCATGCTCTAAGCAGTTTTTCCTAACAAATGCAAGATATAACATTGGCTATCTCCGCAAGGAAACATCAGATCTGCACAACTCATGGTTTTTTGGTCTTCGGGGAGGATGGGGAACATGAATATGTGATTGTTTTTCGAATTTGAGCTCTTTCTGCAATGGGCACTTTTCATACTATAAGCAGTTTTTCCTAACAAATGCAAGATATAACATGGGCTATCTCCGCAAGGAAACATGAGATCTGCAAAAGTTATGGTTTTTTGTTCTTCGGGGAGGATGGGGAACATGAATATGTGTTTGTTTTTCGAATTTGACCTCTATCTGAAATGAGCACTTTTCATGCTCTAAGCAGTTTTTCCTAACAAATGCAAGATATAACATTGGCTATCTCCGCAAGGAAACATCAGATCTGCACAACTCATGGTTTTTTGGTCTTCGGGGAGGATGGGGAACATGAATATGTGATTGTTTTTCGAATTTGAGCTCTTTCTGCAATGGGCACTTTTCATGCTATAAGCAGTTTTTCCTAACAAATGCAAGATATAAAATTGGCTATCTCCGCAAGGAAACATCAGATCTGCACAACTCATGGTTTTTTGGTCTTCGGGGAGGATGGGGAACATGAATATGTGTTTGTTTTTCGAATTTGAGATCTTTCTGCAATGGGCACTTTTCATACTATAAGCAGTTTTTCCTAACAAATGCAAGCTATTACATTGGCAATCTCCGCAAGGAAACATCAGATCTGCACAACTCATGGTTTTTTGGTCTTCGGGGAGGAGGGGGAACATGAATATGTGTTTCTTTTTCGAATTTGAGCTCTTTCTGCAATGGGCACTTTTCATACTATAAGCAGTTTTTCCTAACAAATGCAAGATATAACATGGGCTATCTCCGCAAGGAAACATGAGATCTGCAAACGTTATTGTTTTTTGGTCTTCGGGGAGGATGGGGAACATGAATATGTTTTTGTTTTTCGAATTTGAGCTCTATCTGAAATGAGCACTTTTCATGCTCTAAGCAGTTTTTCCTAACAAATGCAAGATATAACATTGGCTATCTCCGCAAGGAAACATCAGATCTGCACAACTCATGGTTTTTTGGTCTTCGGGGAGGATGGGGAACATGAATATGTGATTGTTTTTCGAATTTGAGCTCTTTCTGCAATGGGCACTTTTCATACTATAAGCAGTTTTTCCTAACAAATGCAAGATATAACATGGGCTATCTCCGCAAGGAAACATGAGATCTGCAAAAGTTATGGTTTTTTGTTCTTCGGGGAGGATGGGGAACATGAATATGTGTTTGTTTTTCGAATTTGACCTCTATCTGAAATGAGCACTTTTCATGCTCTAAGCAGTTTTTCCTAACAAATGCAAGATATAACATTGGCTATCTCCGCAAGGAAACATCAGATCTGCACAACTCATGGTTTTTTGGTCTTCGGGGAGGATGGGGAACATGAATATGTGTTTGTTTTTCGAATTTGAGCTCTTTCTGCAATGGGCACTTTTCATACTATAAGCAGTTTTTCCTAACAAATGCAAGATATAACATGGGCTATCTCCGCAAGGAAACATGAGATCTGCAAACGTTATGGTTTTTTGGTCTTCGGGGAGGATGGGGAACATGAATATGTTTTTGTTTTTCGAATTTGAGATCTTTCTGCAATGGGCACTTTTCATACTATAAGCAGTTTTTCCTAACAAATGCAAGCTATTACATTGGCAATCTCCGCAAGGAAACATCAGATCTGCACAAGTCATGGTTTTTTGGTCTTCGGGGAGGATGGGGAACATGAATATGTGATTGTTTTTCGAATTTGAGCTCTTTCTGCAATGGGCACTTTTCATACTATAAGCAGTTTTTCCTAACAAATGCAAGATATAACATGGGCTATCTCCGCAAGGAAACATGAGATCTGCAAAAGTTATGGTTTTTTGTTCTTCGGGGAGGATGGGGAACATGAATATGTGTTTGTTTTTCGAATTTGACCTCTATCTGAAATGAGCACTTTTCATGCTCTAAGCAGTTTTTCCTAACAAATGCAAAATATAACATTGGCTATCTCCGCAAGGAAACATCAGATAATGCACAACTCATGGTTTTTTGGTCTTCGGGGAGGATGGGGAACATGAATATGTGATTGTTTTTCGAATTTGAGATCTTTCTGCAATGGGCACTTTTCATGCTATAAGCAGTTTTTCCTAACAAATGCAAGATATAACATTGGCTATCTCCGCAAGGAAACATCAGATCTGCACAACTCATGGTTTTTTGTTCTTCGGGGAGGCGGGGGAACATGAAAATGTGTTTGTTTTTCGAATTTGACCTCTATCTGAAATGGGCACTTTTCATGCTATAAGCAGTTTTTCCTAACAAATGCAAGATATAACATGGGCTATCTCCGCAAGGAAACATGAGATCTGCAAAAGTTATGTTTTTTTGTTCTTCGGGGAGGATGGGGAACATGAATATGTGTTTGTTTTTCGAATTTGACCTCTATCTGAAATGAGCACTTTTCATGCTCTAAGCAGTTTTTCCTAACAAATGCAAGATATAACATTGGCTATCTCCGCAAGGAAACATCAGATCTGCACAACTCATGGTTTTTTGGTCTTCGGGGAGGATGGGGAACATGAATATGTTTTTGTTTTTCAAATTTGAGCTATTTCAGCAAGGGCACTTTTCATACTATAAGCAGTTTTTCCTAACAAATGCAAGATATAACATGGGCTATCTCCGCAAGGAAACATCAGATCTGCACAACTCATGGTTTTTTGGTCTTCGGGGAGGAGGGGGAACATGAATATGTGTTTGTTTTTCGAATTTGAGATCTTTCTGCAATGGGCACTTTTCATACTATAAGCAGTTTTTCCTAACAAATGCAAGATTTAACATTGGCTATCTCCGCAAGGAAACATCAGATCTGCTCAACCCATGGTTTTTTGGTCTTCGGGGAGGATGGGGAACATGAATATGTGTTTCTTTTTCTAATTTGAACTCTTTCTGCAATGGGCACTTTTCATACTATAAGCAGTTTTTCCTAACAAATGCAAGATATAACATGGGCTATCTCCGCAAGGAAACATGAGATCTGCAAAAGTTATGGTTTTTTGTTCTTCGGGGAGGATGGGGAACATGAATATGTGTTTGTTTTTCGAATTTGACCTCTATCTGAAATGAGCACTTTTCATGCTCTAAGCAGTTTTTCCTAACAAATGAAAGATATAACATTGGCTATCTCCGCAAGGAAACATCAGATCTGCACAACTCATGGTTTTTTGGTCTTCGGGGAGGATGGGGAACATGAATATGTGTTTGTTTTTCGAATTTGAGCTCTTTCTGCAATGGGCACTTTTCATGCTATAAGCAGTTTTTCCTAACAAATGCAATATATAACATTGGCTATCTCCGCAAGGAAACATCAGATCTGCACAACTCATGGTTTTTTGGTCTTCGGGGAGGATGGGGAACATGAATATGTGTTTGTTTTTCGAATTTGAGATCTTTCTGCAATGGGCACTTTTCATACTATAAGCAGTTTTTCCTAACAAATGCAAGCTATTACATTGGCAATCTCCGCAAGGAAACATCAGATCTGCTCAACTCATGGTTTTTTGGTCTTCGGGGAGGAGGGGGAACATGAATATGTGTTTGTTTTTCGAATTTGAGCTCTTTCTGCAATGGGCACTTTTCATACTATAAGCAGTTTTTCCTAACAAATGCAAGATATAACATGGGCTATCTCCGCAAGGAAACATGAGATCTGCAAACGTTATGGTTTTTTGGTCTTCGGGGAGGATGGGGAACATGAATATGTATTTGTTTTTCGAATTTGAGCTCTATCTGAAATGAGCACTTTTCATGCTCTAAGCAGTTTTTCCTAACAAATGCAAGATATAACATTGGCAATCTCCGCAAGGAAACATCAGATCTGCTCAACTCATGGTTTTTTGGTCTTCGGGGAGGATGGGGAACATGAATATGTGTTTGTTTTTCGAATTTGAGATCTTTCTGCAATGGGCACTTTTCATACTATAAGCAGTTTTTCCTAACAAATGCAAGCTATTACATTGGCAATCTCCGCAAGGAAACATCAGATCTGCTCAACTCATGGTTTTTTGGTCTTCGGGGAGGAGGGGGAACATGAATATGTGTTTGTTTTTCGAATTTGAGCTCTTTCTGCAATGGGCACTTTTCATACTATAAGCAGTTTTTCCTAACAAATGCAAGATATAACATTGGCTATCTCCGCAAGGAAACATCAGATCTGCACAACTCATGGTTTTTTGGTCTTCGGGGAGGAGGGGGAACATGAATATGTGTTTGTTTTTCGAATTTGAGCTCTTTCTGCAATGGGCACTTTTCATACTATAAGCAGTTTTTCCTAACAAATGCAAGATTTAACATTGGCTATCTCCGCAAGGAAACATCAGATCTGCTCAACCCATGGTTTTTTGGTCTTCGGGGAGGATGGGGAACATGAATATGTGTTTGTTTTTCGAATTTGAGCTCTTTCTGCAATGGGCACTTTTCATGCTATAAGCAGTTTTTCCTAACAAATGCAATATATAACATGGGCTATCTCCGCAAGGAAACATCAGATCTGCACAACTCATGGTTTTTTGGTCTTCGGGGAGGATGGGGAACATGAATATGTGTTTGTTTTTCGAATTTGAGATCTTTCTGCAATGGGCACTTTTCATACTATAAGCAGTTTTTCCTAACAAATGCAAGCTATTACATTGGCAATCTCCGCAAGGAAACATCAGATCTGCTCAACTCATGGTTTTTTGGTCTTCGGGGAGGAGGGGGAACATGAATATGTGTTTGTTTTTCGAATTTGAGCTCTTTCTGCAATGGGCACTTTTCATACTATAAGCAGTTTTTCCTAACAAATGCAAGATATAACATGGGCTATCTCCGCAAGGAAACATGAGATCTGCAAACGTTATGGTTTTTTGGTCTTCGGGGAGGATGGGGAACATGAATATGTATTTGTTTTTCGAATTTGAGCTCTATCTGAAATGAGCACTTTTCATGCTCTAAGCAGTTTTTCCTAACAAATGCAAGATATAACATTGGCTATCTCCGCAAGGAAACATCAGATCTGCTCAACCCATGGTTTTTTGGTCTTCGGGGAGGATGGGGAACATGAATATGTGTTTGTTTTTCGAATTTGAGCTCTTTCTGCAATGGGCACTTTTCATGCTATAAGCAGTTTTTCCTAACAAATGCAATATATAACATGGGCTATCTCCGCAAGGAAACATCAGATCTGCACAACTCATGGTTTTTTGGTCTTCGGGGAGGATGGGGAACATGAATATGTGTTTGTTTTTCGAATTTGAGATCTTTCTGCAATGGGCACTTTTCATACTATAAGCAGTTTTTCCTAACAAATGCAAGCTATTACATTGGCAATCTCCGCAAGGAAACATCAGATCTGCTCAACTCATGGTTTTTTGGTCTTCGGGGAGGAGGGGGAACATGAATATGTGTTTGTTTTTCGAATTTGAGCTCTTTCTGCAATGGGCACTTTTCATACTATAAGCAGTTTTTCCTAACAAATGCAAGATATAACATGGGCTATCTCCGCAAGGAAACATGAGATCTGCAAACGTTATGGTTTTTTGGTCTTCGGGGAGGATGGGGAACATGAATATGTATTTGTTTTTCGAATTTGAGCTCTATCTGAAATGAGCACTTTTCATGCTCTAAGCAGTTTTTCCTAACAAATGCAAGATATAACATTGGCTATCTCCGCAAGGAAACATCAGATCTGCACAACTCATGGTTTTTTGGTCTTCGGGGAGGATGGGGAACATGAATATGTGATTGTTTTTCGAATTTGAGCTCTTTCTGCAATGGGCACTTTTCATGCTATAAGCAGTTTTTCCTAACAAATGCAAGATATAACATTGGCTATCTCCGCAAGGAAACATCAGATCTGCACAACTCATGGTTTTTTGGTCTTCGGGGAGGAGGGGGAACATGAATATGTGTTTGTTTTTCGAATTTGAGATCTTTCTGCAATGGGCACTTTTCATAATATAAGCAGTTTTTCCTAACAAATGCAAGCTATTACATTGGCAATCTCCGCAAGGAAACATCAGATCTGCTCAACTCATGGTTTTTTGGTCTTCGGGGAGGAGGGGGAACATGAATATGTGTTTGTTTTTCGAATTTGAGCTCTTTCTGCAATGGGCACTTTTCATACTATAAGCAGTTTTTCCTAACAAATGCAAGATATAACATTGGCTATCTCCGCAAGGAAACATCAGATCTGCACAACTCATGGTTTTTTGGTCTTTGGGGAGGAGGGGGAACATGAATATGTGTTTGTTTTTCGAATTTGAGCTCTTTCTGCAATGGGCACTTTTCATACTATAAGCAGTTTTTCCTAACAAATGCAAGATTTAACATTGGCTATCTCCGCAAGGAAACATCAGATCTGCTCAACCCATGGTTTTTTGGTCTTCGGGGAGGATGGGGAACATGAATATGTGTTTCTTTTTCGAATTTGAGCTCTTTCTGCAATGGGCACTTTTCATACTATAAGCAGTTTTTCCTAACAAATGCAAGATATAACATGGGCTATCTCCGCAAGGAAACATGAGATCTGCAAACGTTATTGTTTTTTGGTCTTCGGGGAGGATGGGGAACATGAATATGTTTTTGTTTTTCGAATTTGAGCTCTATCTGAAATGAGCACTTTTCATGCTCTAAGCAGTTTTTCCTAACAAATGCAAGATATAACATTGGCTATCTCCGCAAGGAAACATCAGATCTGCACAACTCATGGTTTTTTGGTCTTCGGGGAGGATGGGGAACATGAATATGTGATTGTTTTTCGAATTTGAGCTCTTTCTGCAATGGGCACTTTTCATACTATAAGCAGTTTTTCCTAACAAATGCAAGATATAACATGGGCTATCTCCGCAAGGAAACATGAGATCTGCAAAAGTTATGGTTTTTTGTTCTTCGGGGAGGATGGGGAACATGAATATGTGTTTGTTTTTCGAATTTGACCTCTATCTGAAATGAGCACTTTTCATGCTCTAAGCAGTTTTTCCTAACAAATGCAAGATATAACATTGGCTATCTCCGCAAGGAAACATCAGATCTGCACAACTCATGGTTTTTTGGTCTTCGGGGAGGATGGGGAACATGAATATGTGTTTGTTTTTCGAATTTGAGCTCTTTCTGCAATGGGCACTTTTCATGCTATAAGCAGTTTTTCCTAACAAATGCAAGATATAACATTGGCTATCTCCGCAAGGAAACATCAGATCTGCTCAACCCATGGATTTTTGGTCTTCGGGGAGGAGGGGGAACATGAATATGTGTTTCTTTTTTGAATTTGAGCTCTTTCTGCAATGGGCACTTTTTATACTATAAGCAGTTTTTCCTAACAAATGCAAGATATAACATGGGCTATCTCCGCAAGGAAACATGAGATCTGCAAACGTTATGGTTTTTTGTTCTTCGGGGAGGATGGGGAACATGAATATGTTTTTGTTTTTCGAATTTGAGCTCTATCTGAAATGAGCACTTTTCATGCTCTAAGCAGTTTTTCCTAACAAATGCAAGATATAACATGGGCTATCTCCGCAAGGAAACATCAGATCTGCACAACTCATGGTTTTTTGGTCTTCGGGGAGGATGGGGAACATGAATATGTGATTGTTTTTCGAATTTGAGCTCTTTCTGCAATGGGCACTTTTCATACTATAAGCAGTTTTTCCTAACAAATGCAAGATATAACATGGGCTATCTCCGCAAGGAAACATGAGATCTGCAAAAGTTATGGTTTTTTGTTCTTCGGGGAGGATGGGGAACATGAATATGTGTTTGTTTTTCGAATTTGACCTCTATCTGAAATGAGCACTTTTCATGCTCTAAGCAGTTTTTCCTAACAAATGCAAGATATAACATTGGCTATCTCCGCAAGGAAACATCAGATCTGCACAACTCATTGTTTTTTGGTCTTCGGGGAGGAGGGGGAACATGAATATGTGATTGTTTTTCGAATTTGAGCTCTTTCTGCAATGGGCACTTTTCATGCTATAAGCAGTTTTTCCTAACAAATGCAAGATATAATATGGGCTATCTCCGCAAGGAAACATCAGATCTGCAAACGTTATGGTTTTTTGGTCTTCGGGGAGGATGGGGAACATGAATATGTTTTTGTTTTTCGAATTTGAGCTCTTTCTGCAATGGGCACTTTTCATGCTATAAGCACTTTTTCCTAACAAATGCAAGATATAACATGGGCTATCTCCGCAAGGAAACATGAGATCTGCAAACGTTATGGTTTTTTGGTCTTCGGGGAGGATGGGGAACATGAATATGTGTTTGTTTTTCGAATTTGAGCTCTATCTGAAATGAGCACTTTTCATGCTCTAAGCAGTTTTTCCTAACAAATGCAAGATATAACATTGGCTATCTCCGCAAGGAAACATCAGATCTGCACAACTCATGGTTTTTTGGTCTTCGGGGAGGATGGGGAACATGAATATGTGTTTGTTTTTCGAATTTGAGCTCTTTCTGCAATGGGCACTTTTCATGCTATAAGCAGTTTTTCCTAACAAATGCAAGATATAACATTGGCTATCTCCGCAAGGAAACATCAGATCTGCTCAACCCATGGATTTTTGGTCTTCGGGGAGGAGGGGGAACATGAATATGTGTTTCTTTTTCGAATTTGAGCTCTTTCTGCAATGGGCACTTTTCATACTATAAGCAGTTTTTCCTAACAAATGCAAGATATAACATGGGCTATCTCCGCAAGGAAACATGAGATCTGCAAACGTTATGGTTTTTTGTTCTTCGGGGAGGATGGGGAACATGAATATGTTTTTGTTTTTCGAATTTGAGCTCTATCTGAAATGAGCACTTTTCATGCTCTAAGCAGTTTTTCCTAACAAATGCAAGATATAACATTGGCTATCTCCGCAAGGAAACATCAGATCTGCACAACTCATGGTTTTTTGGTCTTCGGGGAGGATGGGGAACATGAATATGTGATTGTTTTTCGAATTTGAGCTCTTTCTGCAATGGGCACTTTTCATACTATAAGCAGTTTTTCCTAACAAATGCAAGATATAACATGGGCTATCTCCGCAAGGAAACATGAGATCTGCAAAAGTTATGGTTTTTTGTTCTTCGGGGAGGATGGGGAACATGAATATGTGTTTGTTTTTCGAATTTGACCTCTATCTGAAATGAGCACTTTTCATGCTCTAACCAGTTTTTCCTAACAAATGCAAGATATAACATTGGCTATCTCCGCAAGGAAACATCAGATCTGCACAACTCATTGTTTTTTGGTCTTCGGGGAGGAGGGGGAACATGAATATGTGATTGTTTTTCGAATTTGAGCTCTTTCTGCAATGGGCACTTTTCATGCTATAAGCAGTTTTTCCTAACAAATGCAAGATATAACATGGGCTATCTCCGCAAGGAAATATCAGATCTGCAAACGTTATGGTTTTTTGGTCTTCGGGGAGGATGGGGAACATGAATATGTTTTTGTTTTTCGAATTTGAGCTCTTTCTGCAATGGGCACTTTTCATGCTATAAGCACTTTTTCCTAACAAATGCAAGATATAACATGGGCTATCTCCGCAAGGAAACATGAGATCTGCAAACGTTATGGTTTTTTGGTCTTCGGGGAGGATGGGGAACATGAATATGTGTTTGTTTTTCGAATTTGAGCTCTATCTGAAATGAGCACTTTTCATGCTCTAAGCAGTTTTTCCTAACAAATGCAAGATATAACATTGGCTATCTCCGCAAGGAAACATCAGATCTGCACAACTCATGGTTTTTTGGTCTTCGGGGAGGATGGGGAACATGAATATGTGATTGTTTTTCGAATTTGAGCTCTTTCTGCAATGGGCACTTTTCATACTATAAGCAGTTTTTCCTAACAAATGCAAGATATAACATTGGCTATCTCCGCAAGGAAACATCAGATCTGCACAACTCATTGTTTTTTGGTCTTCGGGGAGGAGGGGGAACATGAATATGTGATTGTTTTTCGAATTTGAGCTCTTTCTGCAATGGGCACTTTTCATGCTATAAGCAGTTTTTCCTAACAAATGCAAGATATAACATGGGCTATCTCCGCAAGGAAACATCAGATCTGCAAACGTTATGGTTTTTTGGTCTTCGGGGAGGATGGGGAACATGAATATGTTTTTGTTTTTCGAATTTGAGCTCTTTCTGCAATGGGCACTTTTCATGCTATAAGCACTTTTTCCTAACAAATGCAAGATATAACATGGGCTATCTCCGCAAGGAAACATCAGATCTGCACAACTCATGGTTTTTTGGTCTTCGGGGAGGATGGGGAACATGAATATGTGTTTGTTTTTCGAATTTGAGCTCTTTCTGCAATGGGCACTTTTCATGCTATAAGCAGTTTTTCCTAACAAATGCAAGATATAACATTGGCTATCTCCGCAAGGAAACATCAGATCTGCTCAACCCATGGATTTTTGGTCTTCGGGGAGGAGGGGGAACATGAATATGTGTTTCTTTTTTGAATTTGAGCTCTTTCTGCAATGGGCACTTTTTATACTATAAGCAGTTTTTCCTAACAAATGCAAGATATAACATGGGCTATCTCCGCAAGGAAACATGAGATCTGCAAACGTTATGGTTTTTTGTTCTTCGGGGAGGATGGGGAACATGAATATGTGTTTGTTTTTCGAATTTGAGCTCTATCTGAAATGAGCACTTTTCATGCTCTAAGCAGTTTTTCCTAACAAATGCAAGATATAACATGGGCTATCTCCGCAAGGAAACATCAGATCTGCACAACTCATGGTTTTTTGGTCTTCGGGGAGGATGGGGAACATGAATATGTGATTGTTTTTCGAATTTGAGCTCTTTCTGCAATGGGCACTTTTCATACTATAAGCAGTTTTTCCTAACAAATGCAAGATATAACATGGGCTATCTCCGCAAGGAAACATGAGATCTGCAAAAGTTATGGTTTTTTGTTCTTCGGGGAGGATGGGGAACATGAATATGTGTTTGTTTTTCGAATTTGACCTCTATCTGAAATGAGCACTTTTCATGCTCTAAGCAGTTTTTCCTAACAAATGCAAGATATAACATTGGCTATCTCCGCAAGGAAACATCAGATCTGCACAACTCATTGTTTTTTGGTCTTCGGGGAGGAGGGGGAACATGAATATGTGATTGTTTTTCGAATTTGAGCTCTTTCTGCAATGGGCACTTTTCATGCTATAAGCAGTTTTTCCTAACAAATGCAAGATATAATATGGGCTATCTCCGCAAGGAAACATCAGATCTGCAAACGTTATGGTTTTTTGGTCTTCGGGGAGGATGGGGAACATGAATATGTTTTTGTTTTTCGAATTTGAGCTCTTTCTGCAATGGGCACTTTTCATGCTATAAGCACTTTTTCCTAACAAATGCAAGATATAACATGGGCTATCTCCGCAAGGAAACATGAGATCTGCAAACGTTATGGTTTTTTGGTCTTCGGGGAGGATGGGGAACATGAATATGTGTTTGTTTTTCGAATTTGAGCTCTATCTGAAATGAGCACTTTTCATGCTCTAAGCAGTTTTTCCTAACAAATGCAAGATATAACATTGGCTATCTCCGCAAGGAAACATCAGATCTGCACAACTCATGGTTTTTTGGTCTTCGGGGAGGATGGGGAACATGAATATGTGTTTGTTTTTCGAATTTGAGCTCTTTCTGCAATGGGCACTTTTCATGCTATAAGCAGTTTTTCCTAACAAATGCAAGATATAACATTGGCTATCTCCGCAAGGAAACATCAGATCTGCTCAACCCATGGATTTTTGGTCTTCGGGGAGGAGGGGGAACATGAATATGTGTTTCTTTTTCGAATTTGAGCTCTTTCTGCAATGGGCACTTTTCATACTATAAGCAGTTTTTCCTAACAAATGCAAGATATAACATGGGCTATCTCCGCAAGGAAACATGAGATCTGCAAACGTTATGGTTTTTTGTTCTTCGGGGAGGATGGGGAACATGAATATGTTTTTGTTTTTCGAATTTGAGCTCTATCTGAAATGAGCACTTTTCATGCTCTAAGCAGTTTTTCCTAACAAATGCAAGATATAACATTGGCTATCTCCGCAAGGAAACATCAGATCTGCACAACTCATGGTTTTTTGGTCTTCGGGGAGGATGGGGAACATGAATATGTGATTGTTTTTCGAATTTGAGCTCTTTCTGCAATGGGCACTTTTCATACTATAAGCAGTTTTTCCTAACAAATGCAAGATATAACATTGGCTATCTCCGCAAGGAAACATGAGATCTGCAAAAGTTATGGTTTTTTGTTCTTCGGGGAGGATGGGGAACATGAATATGTGTTTGTTTTTCGAATTTGACCTCTATCTGAAATGAGCACTTTTCATGCTCTAAGCAGTTTTTCCTAACAAATGCAAGATATAACATTGGCTATCTCCGCAAGGAAACATCAGATCTGCACAACTCATTGTTTTTTGGTCTTCGGGGAGGAGGGGGAACATGAATATGTGATTGTTTTTCGAATTTGAGCTCTTTCTGCAATGGGCACTTTTCATGCTATAAGCAGTTTTTCCTAACCAATGCAAGATATAACATGGGCTATCTCCGCAAGGAAATATCAGATCTGCAAACGTTATGGTTTTTTGGTCTTCGGGGAGGATGGGGAACATGAATATGTTTTTGTTTTTCGAATTTGAGCTCTTTCTGCAATGGGCACTTTTCATGCTATAAGCACTTTTTCCTAACAAATGCAAGATATAACATGGGCTATCTCCGCAAGGAAACATGAGATCTGCAAACGTTATGGTTTTTTGGTCTTCGGGGAGGATGGGGAACATGAATATGTGTTTGTTTTTCGAATTTGAGCTCTATCTGAAATGAGCACTTTTCATGCTCTAAGCAGTTTTTCCTAACAAATGCAAGATATAACATTGGCTATCTCCGCAAGGAAACATCAGATCTGCACAACTCATGGTTTTTTGGTCTTCGGGGAGGATGGGGAACATGAATATGTGATTGTTTTTCGAATTTGAGCTCTTTCTGCAATGGGCACTTTTCATACTATAAGCAGTTTTTCCTAACAAATGCAAGATATAACATTGGCTATCTCCGCAAGGAAACATCAGATCTGCACAACTCATTGTTTTTTGGTCTTCGGGGAGGAGGGGGAACATGAATATGTGATTGTTTTTCGAATTTGAGCTCTTTCTGCAATGGGCACTTTTCATGCTATAAGCAGTTTTTCCTAACAAATGCAAGATATAACATGGGCTATCTCCGCAAGGAAACATCAGATCTGCAAACGTTATGGTTTTTTGGTCTTCGGGGAGGATGGGGAACATGAATATGTTTTTGTTTTTCGAATTTGAGCTCTTTCTGCAATGGGCACTTTTCATGCTATAAGCACTTTTTCCTAACAAATGCAAGATATAACATGGGCTATCTCCGCAAGGAAACATGAGATCTGCAAACGTTATGGTTTTTTGGTCTTCGGGGAGGATGGGGAACATGAATATGTGTTTGTTTTTCGAATTTGAGCTCTATCTGAAATGAGCACTTTTCATGCTCTAAGCAGTTTTTCCTAACAAATGCAAGATATAACATTGGCTATCTCCGCAAGGAAACATCAGATCTGCACAACTCATGGTTTTTTGGTCTTCGGGGAGGATGGGGAACCTGAATATGTGATTGTTTTTCGAATTTGAGCTCTTTCTGCAATGGGCACTTTTCATACTATAAGCAGTTTTTCCTAACAAATGCAAGATATAACATGGGCTATCTCCGCAAGGAAACATGAGATCTGCAAAAGTTATGGTTTTTTGTTCTTCGGGGAGGATGGGGAACATGAATATGTGTTTGTTTTTCGAATTTGACCTCTATCTGAAATGAGCACTTTTCATGCTCTAAGCAGTTTTTCCTAACAAATGCAAGATATAACATTGGCTATCTCCGCAAGGAAACATCAGATCTGCACAACTCATTGTTTTTTGGTCTTCGGGGAGGAGGGGGAACATGAATATGTGATTGTTTTTCGAATTTGAGCTCTTTCTGCAATGGGCACTTTTCATGCTATAAGCAGTTTTTCCTAACAAATGCAAGATATAACATGGGCTATCTCCGCAAGGAAACATCAGATCTGCAAACGTTATGGTTTTTTGGTCTTCGGGGAGGATGGGGAACATGAATATGTTTTTGTTTTTCGAATTTGAGCTCTTTCTGCAATGGGCACTTTTCATGCTATAAGCACTTTTTCCTAACAAATGCAAGATATAACATGGGCTATCTCCGCAAGGAAACATGAGATCTGCAAACGTTATGGTTTTTTGGTCTTCGGGGAGGATGGGGAACATGAATATGTGTTTGTTTTTCGAATTTGAGCTCTATCTGAAATGAGCACTTTTCATGCTCTAAGCAGTTTTTCCTAACAAATGCAAGATATAACATTGGCTATCTCCGCAAGGAAACATCAGATCTGCAAACGTTATGGTTTTTTGGTCTTCGGGGAGGATGGGGAACCTGAATATGTGATTGTTTTTCGAATTTGAGCTCTTTCTGCAATGGGCACTTTTCATACTATAAGCAGTTTTTCCTAACAAATGCAAGATATAACATGGGCTATCTCCGCAAGGAAACATCAGATCTGCACAACTCATGGTTTTTTGGTCTTCGGGGAGGATGGGGAACATGAATATGTGTTTGTTTTTCGAATTTGAGCTCTTTCTGCAATGGGCACTTTTCATGCTATAAGCAGTTTTTCCTAACAAATGCAAGATATAACATGGGCTATCTCCGCAAGGAAACATCAGATCTGCAAACGTTATGGTTTTTTGGTCTTCGGGGAGGATGGGGAACATGAATATGTTTTTGTTTTTCGAATTTGAGCTCTTTCTGCAATGGGCACTTTTCATGCTATAAGCACTTTTTCCTAACAAATGCAAGATATAACATGGGCTATCTCCGCAAGGAAACATGAGATCTGCAAACGTTATGGTTTTTTGGTCTTCGGGGAGGATGGGGAACATGAATATGTGTTTGTTTTTCGAATTTGAGCTCTATCTGAAATGAGCACTTTTCATGCTCTAAGCAGTTTTTCCTAACAAATGCAAGATATAACATTGGCTATCTCCGCAAGGAAACATCAGATCTGCACAACTCATGGTTTTTTGGTCTTCGGGGAGGATGGGGAACCTGAATATGTGATTGTTTTTCGAATTTGAGCTCTTTCTGCAATGGGCACTTTTCATACTATAAGCAGTTTTTCCTAACAAATGCAAGATATAACATGGG
This sequence comes from Vipera ursinii, assembly GCF_947247035.1. Classification (NCBI taxonomy): domain Eukaryota; kingdom Metazoa; phylum Chordata; class Lepidosauria; order Squamata; family Viperidae; genus Vipera; species Vipera ursinii. The sequence goes on along the minus strand of NC_139530.1, from coordinate 8,917,484 downwards.
CTATCTCCGCAAGGAAACATGAGATCTGCAAAAGTTATGGTTTTTTGTTCTTCGGGGAGGATGGGGAACATGAATATGTGTTTGTTTTTCGAATTTGACCTCTATCTGAAATGAGCACTTTTCATGCTCTAAGCAGTTTTTCCTAACAAATGCAAGATATAACATTGGCTATCTCCGCAAGGAAACATCAGATCTGCACAACTCATTGTTTTTTGGTCTTCGGGGAGGAGGGGGAACATGAATATGTGATTGTTTTTCGAATTTGAGCTCTTTCTGCAATGGGCACTTTTCATGCTATAAGCAGTTTTTCCTAACAAATGCAAGATATAACATTGGCTATCTCCGCAAGGAAACATCAGATCTGCACAACTCATTGTTTTTTGGTCTTCGGGGAGGAGGGGGAACATGAATATGTGATTGTTTTTCGAATTTGAGCTCTTTCTGCAATGGGCACTTTTCATGCTATAAGCAGTTTTTCCTAACAAATGCAAGATATAACATGGGCTATCTCCGCAAGGAAACATCAGATCTGCACAACTCATGGTTTTTTGGTCTTCGGGGAGGATGGGGAACATGAATATGTGATTGTTTTTCGAATTTGAGCTCTTTCTGCAATGGGCACTTTTCATACTATAAGCAGTTTTTCCTAACAAATGCAAGATATAACATGGGCTATCTCCGCAAGGAAACATGAGATCTGCAAAAGTTATGGTTTTTTGTTCTTCGGGGAGGATGGGGAACATGAATATGTGTTTGTTTTTCGAATTTGACCTCTATCTGAAATGAGCACTTTTCATGCTCTAAGCAGTTTTTCCTAACAAATGCAAGATATAACATTGGCTATCTCCGCAAGGAAACATCAGATCTGCACAACTCATGGTTTTTTGGTCTTCGGGGAGGATGGGGAACATGAATATGTGTTTGTTTTTCGAATTTGAGCTCTTTCTGCAATGGGCACTTTTCATGCTATAAGCAGTTTTTCCTAACAAATGCAAGATATAACATTGGCTATCTCCGCAAGGAAACATCAGATCTGCTCAACCCATGGATTTTTGGTCTTCGGGGAGGAGGGGGAACATGAATATGTGTTTCTTTTTTGAATTTGAGCTCTTTCTGCAATGGGCACTTTTTATACTATAAGCAGTTTTTCCTAACAAATGCAAGATATAACATGGGCTATCTCCGCAAGGAAACATGAGATCTGCAAACGTTATGGTTTTTTGTTCTTCGGGGAGGATGGGGAACATGAATATGTTTTTGTTTTTCGAATTTGAGCTCTATCTGAAATGAGCACTTTTCATGCTCTAAGCAGTTTTTCCTAACAAATGCAAGATATAACATGGGCTATCTCCGCAAGGAAACATCAGATCTGCACAACTCATGGTTTTTTGGTCTTCGGGGAGGATGGGGAACATGAATATGTGATTGTTTTTCGAATTTGAGCTCTTTCTGCAATGGGCACTTTTCATACTATAAGCAGTTTTTCCTAACAAATGCAAGATATAACATGGGCTATCTCCGCAAGGAAACATGAGATCTGCAAAAGTTATGGTTTTTTGTTCTTCGGGGAGGATGGGGAACATGAATATGTGTTTGTTTTTCGAATTTGACCTCTATCTGAAATGAGCACTTTTCATGCTCTAAGCAGTTTTTCCTAACAAATGCAAGATATAACATTGGCTATCTCCGCAAGGAAACATCAGATCTGCACAACTCATGGTTTTTTGGTCTTCGGGGAGGAGGGGGAACATGAATATGTGATTGTTTTTCGAATTTGAGCTCTTTCTGCAATGGGCACTTTTCATGCTATAAGCAGTTTTTCCTAACAAATGCAAGATATAATATGGGCTATCTCCGCAAGGAAACATCAGATCTGCAAACGTTATGGTTTTTTGGTCTTCGGGGAGGATGGGGAACATGAATATGTTTTTGTTTTTCGAATTTGAGCTCTTTCTGCAATGGGCACTTTTCATGCTATAAGCACTTTTTCCTAACAAATGCAAGATATAACATGGGCTATCTCCGCAAGGAAACATGAGATCTGCAAACGTTATGGTTTTTTGGTCTTCGGGGAGGATGGGGAACATGAATATGTGTTTGTTTTTCGAATTTGAGCTCTATCTGAAATGAGCACTTTTCATGCTCTAAGCAGTTTTTCCTAACAAATGCAAGATATAACATTGGCTATCTCCGCAAGGAAACATCAGATCTGCACAACTCATGGTTTTTTGGTCTTCGGGGAGGATGGGGAACATGAATATGTGTTTGTTTTTCGAATTTGAGCTCTTTCTGCAATGGGCACTTTTCATGCTATAAGCAGTTTTTCCTAACAAATGCAAGATATAACATTGGCTATCTCCGCAAGGAAACATCAGATCTGCTCAACCCATGGATTTTTGGTCTTCGGGGAGGAGGGGGAACATGAATATGTGTTTCTTTTTCGAATTTGAGCTCTTTCTGCAATGGGCACTTTTCATACTATAAGCAGTTTTTCCTAACAAATGCAAGATATAACATGGGCTATCTCCGCAAGGAAACATGAGATCTGCAAACGTTATGGTTTTTTGTTCTTCGGGGAGGATGGGGAACATGAATATGTTTTTGTTTTTCGAATTTGAGCTCTATCTGAAATGAGCACTTTTCATGCTCTAAGCAGTTTTTCCTAACAAATGCAAGATATAACATGGGCTATCTCCGCAAGGAAACATCAGATCTGCACAACTCATGGTTTTTTGGTCTTCGGGGAGGATGGGGAACATGAATATGTGATTGTTTTTCGAATTTGAGCTCTTTCTGCAATGGGCACTTTTCATACTATAAGCAGTTTTTCCTAACAAATGCAAGATATAACATGGGCTATCTCCGCAAGGAAACATGAGATCTGCAAAAGTTATGGTTTTTTGTTCTTCGGGGAGGATGGGGAACATGAATATGTGTTTGTTTTTCGAATTTGACCTCTATCTGAAATGAGCACTTTTCATGCTCTAAGCAGTTTTTCCTAACAAATGCAAGATATAACATTGGCTATCTCCGCAAGGAAACATCAGATCTGCACAACTCATGGTTTTTTGGTCTTCGGGGAGGAGGGGGAACATGAATATGTGATTGTTTTTCGAATTTGAGCTCTTTCTGCAATGGGCACTTTTCATGCTATAAGCAGTTTTTCCTAACAAATGCAAGATATAATATGGGCTATCTCCGCAAGGAAACATCAGATCTGCAAACGTTATGGTTTTTTGGTCTTCGGGGAGGATGGGGAACATGAATATGTTTTTGTTTTTCGAATTTGAGCTCTTTCTGCAATGGGCACTTTTCATGCTATAAGCACTTTTTCCTAACAAATGCAAGATATAACATGGGCTATCTCCGCAAGGAAACATGAGATCTGCAAACGTTATGGTTTTTTGGTCTTCGGGGAGGATGGGGAACATGAATATGTGTTTGTTTTTCGAATTTGAGCTCTATCTGAAATGAGCACTTTTCATGCTCTAAGCAGTTTTTCCTAACAAATGCAAGATATAACATTGGCTATCTCCGCAAGGAAACATCAGATCTGCACAACTCATGGTTTTTTGGTCTTCGGGGAGGATGGGGAACATGAATATGTGTTTGTTTTTCGAATTTGAGCTCTTTCTGCAATGGGCACTTTTCATGCTATAAGCAGTTTTTCCTAACAAATGCAAGATATAACATTGGCTATCTCCGCAAGGAAACATCAGATCTGCTCAACCCATGGATTTTTGGTCTTCGGGGAGGAGGGGGAACATGAATATGTGTTTCTTTTTCGAATTTGAGCTCTTTCTGCAATGGGCACTTTTCATACTATAAGCAGTTTTTCCTAACAAATGCAAGATATAACATGGGCTATCTCCGCAAGGAAACATGAGATCTGCAAACGTTATGGTTTTTTGTTCTTCGGGGAGGATGGGGAACATGAATATGTTTTTGTTTTTCGAATTTGAGCTCTATCTGAAATGAGCACTTTTCATGCTCTAAGCAGTTTTTCCTAACAAATGCAAGATATAACATTGGCTATCTCCGCAAGGAAACATCAGATCTGCACAACTCATGGTTTTTTGGTCTTCGGGGAGGATGGGGAACATGAATATGTGATTGTTTTTCGAATTTGAGCTCTTTCTGCAATGGGCACTTTTCATACTATAAGCAGTTTTTCCTAACAAATGCAAGATATAACATGGGCTATCTCCGCAAGGAAACATGAGATCTGCAAAAGTTATGGTTTTTTGTTCTTCGGGGAGGATGGGGAACATGAATATGTGTTTGTTTTTCGAATTTGACCTCTATCTGAAATGAGCACTTTTCATGCTCTAACCAGTTTTTCCTAACAAATGCAAGATATAACATTGGCTATCTCCGCAAGGAAACATCAGATCTGCACAACTCATTGTTTTTTGGTCTTCGGGGAGGAGGGGGAACATGAATATGTGATTGTTTTTCGAATTTGAGCTCTTTCTGCAATGGGCACTTTTCATGCTATAAGCAGTTTTTCCTAACAAATGCAAGATATAACATGGGCTATCTCCGCAAGGAAATATCAGATCTGCAAACGTTATGGTTTTTTGGTCTTCGGGGAGGATGGGGAACATGAATATGTTTTTGTTTTTCGAATTTGAGCTCTTTCTGCAATGGGCACTTTTCATGCTATAAGCACTTTTTCCTAACAAATGCAAGATATAACATGGGCTATCTCCGCAAGGAAACATGAGATCTGCAAACGTTATGGTTTTTTGGTCTTCGGGGAGGATGGGGAACATGAATATGTGTTTGTTTTTCGAATTTGAGCTCTATCTGAAATGAGCACTTTTCATGCTCTAAGCAGTTTTTCCTAACAAATGCAAGATATAACATTGGCTATCTCCGCAAGGAAACATCAGATCTGCACAACTCATGGTTTTTTGGTCTTCGGGGAGGATGGGGAACATGAATATGTGATTGTTTTTCGAATTTGAGCTCTTTCTGCAATGGGCACTTTTCATACTATAAGCAGTTTTTCCTAACAAATGCAAGATATAACATTGGCTATCTCCGCAAGGAAACATCAGATCTGCACAACTCATTGTTTTTTGGTCTTCGGGGAGGAGGGGGAACATGAATATGTGATTGTTTTTCGAATTTGAGCTCTTTCTGCAATGGGCACTTTTCATGCTATAAGCAGTTTTTCCTAACAAATGCAAGATATAACATGGGCTATCTCCGCAAGGAAACATCAGATCTGCAAACGTTATGGTTTTTTGGTCTTCGGGGAGGATGGGGAACATGAATATGTTTTTGTTTTTCGAATTTGAGCTCTTTCTGCAATGGGCACTTTTCATGCTATAAGCACTTTTTCCTAACAAATGCAAGATATAACATGGGCTATCTCCGCAAGGAAACATCAGATCTGCACAACTCATGGTTTTTTGGTCTTCGGGGAGGATGGGGAACATGAATATGTGTTTGTTTTTCGAATTTGAGCTCTTTCTGCAATGGGCACTTTTCATGCTATAAGCAGTTTTTCCTAACAAATGCAAGATATAACATTGGCTATCTCCGCAAGGAAACATCAGATCTGCTCAACCCATGGATTTTTGGTCTTCGGGGAGGAGGGGGAACATGAATATGTGTTTCTTTTTTGAATTTGAGCTCTTTCTGCAATGGGCACTTTTTATACTATAAGCAGTTTTTCCTAACAAATGCAAGATATAACATGGGCTATCTCCGCAAGGAAACATGAGATCTGCAAACGTTATGGTTTTTTGTTCTTCGGGGAGGATGGGGAACATGAATATGTGTTTGTTTTTCGAATTTGAGCTCTATCTGAAATGAGCACTTTTCATGCTCTAAGCAGTTTTTCCTAACAAATGCAAGATATAACATGGGCTATCTCCGCAAGGAAACATCAGATCTGCACAACTCATGGTTTTTTGGTCTTCGGGGAGGATGGGGAACATGAATATGTGATTGTTTTTCGAATTTGAGCTCTTTCTGCAATGGGCACTTTTCATACTATAAGCAGTTTTTCCTAACAAATGCAAGATATAACATGGGCTATCTCCGCAAGGAAACATGAGATCTGCAAAAGTTATGGTTTTTTGTTCTTCGGGGAGGATGGGGAACATGAATATGTGTTTGTTTTTCGAATTTGACCTCTATCTGAAATGAGCACTTTTCATGCTCTAAGCAGTTTTTCCTAACAAATGCAAGATATAACATTGGCTATCTCCGCAAGGAAACATCAGATCTGCACAACTCATTGTTTTTTGGTCTTCGGGGAGGAGGGGGAACATGAATATGTGATTGTTTTTCGAATTTGAGCTCTTTCTGCAATGGGCACTTTTCATGCTATAAGCAGTTTTTCCTAACAAATGCAAGATATAATATGGGCTATCTCCGCAAGGAAACATCAGATCTGCAAACGTTATGGTTTTTTGGTCTTCGGGGAGGATGGGGAACATGAATATGTTTTTGTTTTTCGAATTTGAGCTCTTTCTGCAATGGGCACTTTTCATGCTATAAGCACTTTTTCCTAACAAATGCAAGATATAACATGGGCTATCTCCGCAAGGAAACATGAGATCTGCAAACGTTATGGTTTTTTGGTCTTCGGGGAGGATGGGGAACATGAATATGTGTTTGTTTTTCGAATTTGAGCTCTATCTGAAATGAGCACTTTTCATGCTCTAAGCAGTTTTTCCTAACAAATGCAAGATATAACATTGGCTATCTCCGCAAGGAAACATCAGATCTGCACAACTCATGGTTTTTTGGTCTTCGGGGAGGATGGGGAACATGAATATGTGTTTGTTTTTCGAATTTGAGCTCTTTCTGCAATGGGCACTTTTCATGCTATAAGCAGTTTTTCCTAACAAATGCAAGATATAACATTGGCTATCTCCGCAAGGAAACATCAGATCTGCTCAACCCATGGATTTTTGGTCTTCGGGGAGGAGGGGGAACATGAATATGTGTTTCTTTTTCGAATTTGAGCTCTTTCTGCAATGGGCACTTTTCATACTATAAGCAGTTTTTCCTAACAAATGCAAGATATAACATGGGCTATCTCCGCAAGGAAACATGAGATCTGCAAACGTTATGGTTTTTTGTTCTTCGGGGAGGATGGGGAACATGAATATGTTTTTGTTTTTCGAATTTGAGCTCTATCTGAAATGAGCACTTTTCATGCTCTAAGCAGTTTTTCCTAACAAATGCAAGATATAACATTGGCTATCTCCGCAAGGAAACATCAGATCTGCACAACTCATGGTTTTTTGGTCTTCGGGGAGGATGGGGAACATGAATATGTGATTGTTTTTCGAATTTGAGCTCTTTCTGCAATGGGCACTTTTCATACTATAAGCAGTTTTTCCTAACAAATGCAAGATATAACATTGGCTATCTCCGCAAGGAAACATGAGATCTGCAAAAGTTATGGTTTTTTGTTCTTCGGGGAGGATGGGGAACATGAATATGTGTTTGTTTTTCGAATTTGACCTCTATCTGAAATGAGCACTTTTCATGCTCTAAGCAGTTTTTCCTAACAAATGCAAGATATAACATTGGCTATCTCCGCAAGGAAACATCAGATCTGCACAACTCATTGTTTTTTGGTCTTCGGGGAGGAGGGGGAACATGAATATGTGATTGTTTTTCGAATTTGAGCTCTTTCTGCAATGGGCACTTTTCATGCTATAAGCAGTTTTTCCTAACCAATGCAAGATATAACATGGGCTATCTCCGCAAGGAAATATCAGATCTGCAAACGTTATGGTTTTTTGGTCTTCGGGGAGGATGGGGAACATGAATATGTTTTTGTTTTTCGAATTTGAGCTCTTTCTGCAATGGGCACTTTTCATGCTATAAGCACTTTTTCCTAACAAATGCAAGATATAACATGGGCTATCTCCGCAAGGAAACATGAGATCTGCAAACGTTATGGTTTTTTGGTCTTCGGGGAGGATGGGGAACATGAATATGTGTTTGTTTTTCGAATTTGAGCTCTATCTGAAATGAGCACTTTTCATGCTCTAAGCAGTTTTTCCTAACAAATGCAAGATATAACATTGGCTATCTCCGCAAGGAAACATCAGATCTGCACAACTCATGGTTTTTTGGTCTTCGGGGAGGATGGGGAACATGAATATGTGATTGTTTTTCGAATTTGAGCTCTTTCTGCAATGGGCACTTTTCATACTATAAGCAGTTTTTCCTAACAAATGCAAGATATAACATTGGCTATCTCCGCAAGGAAACATCAGATCTGCACAACTCATTGTTTTTTGGTCTTCGGGGAGGAGGGGGAACATGAATATGTGATTGTTTTTCGAATTTGAGCTCTTTCTGCAATGGGCACTTTTCATGCTATAAGCAGTTTTTCCTAACAAATGCAAGATATAACATGGGCTATCTCCGCAAGGAAACATCAGATCTGCAAACGTTATGGTTTTTTGGTCTTCGGGGAGGATGGGGAACATGAATATGTTTTTGTTTTTCGAATTTGAGCTCTTTCTGCAATGGGCACTTTTCATGCTATAAGCACTTTTTCCTAACAAATGCAAGATATAACATGGGCTATCTCCGCAAGGAAACATGAGATCTGCAAACGTTATGGTTTTTTGGTCTTCGGGGAGGATGGGGAACATGAATATGTGTTTGTTTTTCGAATTTGAGCTCTATCTGAAATGAGCACTTTTCATGCTCTAAGCAGTTTTTCCTAACAAATGCAAGATATAACATTGGCTATCTCCGCAAGGAAACATCAGATCTGCACAACTCATGGTTTTTTGGTCTTCGGGGAGGATGGGGAACCTGAATATGTGATTGTTTTTCGAATTTGAGCTCTTTCTGCAATGGGCACTTTTCATACTATAAGCAGTTTTTCCTAACAAATGCAAGATATAACATGGGCTATCTCCGCAAGGAAACATGAGATCTGCAAAAGTTATGGTTTTTTGTTCTTCGGGGAGGATGGGGAACATGAATATGTGTTTGTTTTTCGAATTTGACCTCTATCTGAAATGAGCACTTTTCATGCTCTAAGCAGTTTTTCCTAACAAATGCAAGATATAACATTGGCTATCTCCGCAAGGAAACATCAGATCTGCACAACTCATTGTTTTTTGGTCTTCGGGGAGGAGGGGGAACATGAATATGTGATTGTTTTTCGAATTTGAGCTCTTTCTGCAATGGGCACTTTTCATGCTATAAGCAGTTTTTCCTAACAAATGCAAGATATAACATGGGCTATCTCCGCAAGGAAACATCAGATCTGCAAACGTTATGGTTTTTTGGTCTTCGGGGAGGATGGGGAACATGAATATGTTTTTGTTTTTCGAATTTGAGCTCTTTCTGCAATGGGCACTTTTCATGCTATAAGCACTTTTTCCTAACAAATGCAAGATATAACATGGGCTATCTCCGCAAGGAAACATGAGATCTGCAAACGTTATGGTTTTTTGGTCTTCGGGGAGGATGGGGAACATGAATATGTGTTTGTTTTTCGAATTTGAGCTCTATCTGAAATGAGCACTTTTCATGCTCTAAGCAGTTTTTCCTAACAAATGCAAGATATAACATTGGCTATCTCCGCAAGGAAACATCAGATCTGCAAACGTTATGGTTTTTTGGTCTTCGGGGAGGATGGGGAACCTGAATATGTGATTGTTTTTCGAATTTGAGCTCTTTCTGCAATGGGCACTTTTCATACTATAAGCAGTTTTTCCTAACAAATGCAAGATATAACATGGGCTATCTCCGCAAGGAAACATCAGATCTGCACAACTCATGGTTTTTTGGTCTTCGGGGAGGATGGGGAACATGAATATGTGTTTGTTTTTCGAATTTGAGCTCTTTCTGCAATGGGCACTTTTCATGCTATAAGCAGTTTTTCCTAACAAATGCAAGATATAACATTGGCTATCTCCGCAAGGAAACATCAGATCTGCTCAACCCATGGATTTTTGGTCTTCGGGGAGGAGGGGGAACATGAATATGTGTTTCTTTTTTGAATTTGAGCTCTTTCTGCAATGGGCACTTTTTATACTATAAGCAGTTTTTCCTAACAAATGCAAGATATAACATGGGCTATCTCCGCAAGGAAACATGAGATCTGCAAACGTTATGGTTTTTTGTTCTTCGGGGAGGATGGGGAACATGAATATGTGTTTGTTTTTCGAATTTGAGCTCTATCTGAAATGAGCACTTTTCATGCTCTAAGCAGTTTTTCCTAACAAATGCAAGAT